>NC_066564.1:9433514-9448514 GCF_024679095.1 Eriocheir sinensis
TAAACACCATTTATATCTCGCTCTTTCCAAACGGCCTGATCTTGAAACCGTATTATACAACATGAATGCTACCACAAAGCCGTTTCAACATCATCTTGAGACATGCGTATTCCTCTAATAAATAATAATGCAACACATGGGGCTACTCTATGGTAAAACCTGAACACTCACATAAACGGAAATTCAGCTATAGTTTCATAAACGATATTCAGCTAACAATTAAAAAAATCCGGGGAATTTTACAACCCTAATCGTACTGTCGTCACGCCTTATCATTTTTTCTTTAACACTCAGACAACACCCCCTTTCATCACCACCACAACCCTGGCACGCATAACACCTTCCTTATCACCATCACGACACCTATCAACGTCATCATCTTACCCATGACAACCAGACACACAACGCCAATATTGAAACTAGGCCACCATCACCATACCGCCAGCCTTTCCTTACCTAACAACCAAACAATATCGATCCACATGTAACACACCACCACGCCACCCATCAACACCTCACCTACTTTCCCATAACAACCAGGCACACAACGCCACTATTGAAACTAGGCCACCATCTCCGTATCACAGCCTTTCCTCACCTTACAACCACGCAACATCATTCCACACGCAATAATCCACCGTCCTTTTACGTAACACTAACACATAACTCTATTCTTATCAGCACCGCGTCGTCTGCACCACACTACACCGTTTCCAGTATATATATATGAATTTTCTGAGTCAAGACCCATAGTAACTATTTGGGGTTTTGCTAGGTTAGGTTAAGTTTACGGTATCTTCAAACACAAATAATAAAAAAAACATTCATACAGCACCTTTATCAAACAGACCTCCATGCAGCATCTAACACACCATCACCTTCCCCATGACACAAAGATACAAACACACACACTACATCCTTTCACGTAGCACCCACACCTCCACACAACACCAGTATCACCACCGCCATGCAGGATCAGCGCCACAACACCTCCCCGCCAAGCCTTTCCTAAGCCGGGTCCTGGAGGTCAGAGTGGTCTCCTTTGTCTATCCTTCAAAGGCATGGGGGAGGCTTCTGCGGGTCTGTCTCCCTCCCAGGCCGCGCCCCGGGGAGACAGGGCAGCTCGGGAGAAGGGCTCGCTGCTATTCTCCGCCGTTCTCCTTCATGAATCCCTGCCACGCGACCTCAAGACAGGCAGACACACACACACACACTCACTCCCACTCTCTCACTCTCACTCTCTCTCTCTCGACCTGATGCCAGTGACCTCTGAGCTTTCTTTTAAATATTTTGTCACTCGGCCACCTCCGCGTTTTGCATAAATAATAAACAACTTTCGAGCGACATTTAAAACACCGAGCACCAAATGACGAACGAAAAAAAAAAAAACTCGCGAAGAGCTTTATACGAGGAAGAAAGGTGAGGCTTAATGAAATATTAAATTAAAGCGGAGATAAAAGACTTGGCTGGAGGTGCTGAAGCTGCCAGGACGGGCCGACAGGGGCGGATATTCTCGCGTGTGAGTGAGTGCTGAGTAAGGAGGGAATGCGGGGAGGGAAATGGAAGGAGAGGAGAGGCTGAAGGATTAGGAAAAAGGGTAAAGGGAGGAAAGATGTGGCTAGGGAAGACAGAAAGGGACATGAAAGGGCATGAACAAGAGTTGAGAAAGGATCTGAGCCTAAAAAAGGGAATAGAATGATGGAAAAGGCAAATACAGGAATGGAGGAGGCCAAGGGATGGGGCAAGATTGTGGAGGGGTCTCAGGATGGGGCGAGAGAGGGAGGGGATCAGTGTAGACTCTCCAGATATTCCTGGAACGCCGTCCCGGGCTCTGAGGGTCCAGGACCTCACGCCAAAAGCAAAAATCAAAGGTTTTCCTGACTAAGAATCCGCCACCACCACCGGGAGGAAAGAAGTGGTCGACAGCACGTGTCTAGGAGCAGATAAATCGTGCCCTTGATCGCCTCCAGATAGAGAAAGATTTATCGGAGGAAAATGGAATATGTCGACGCAAGTGAAATATCTAAAAAAAGAATAGAAAAAAATATTATTCCATTAATTTGATCGTCACGTAAAGTCAAGAATCGATGTGACTCGATATGGCTCTTTCAGCTCAACTCGATCGGTACAAATTTTATCAAAAACTACGATTCAGAAACAAACGATATGTGGAAAAAATATTCGCGGCTGTCTCATTGGTGTGGTTCCAGTTACTCGCGTTGCCCATCCCGTCACCTCTGATGCTTTCCCAAGCACGTTTCTGTCTGAATGACGTAATTGCGCACTTAAAGTACTTTGACGTTACAGTTCCGACACCTTTTGTCGCTGAGTTTTACAAGACGACAGAAGTTTACAGGACGTGAAGACTGGCGCTAAACAAGAAAACCGAGGCGGGGATCCTTTTGTTTTTAACTCAACGCTTCGAATTTACAAAACATAACTGTCAAAGGTCCAGGTTACGAAGGTACATTAAAAGGAAAGGAACGGCAGAGAATGAAACTAAATAAATGAAAATCAAAAGGCAGGGAATGTACAAAGAAAACAAATTAAACGTGGGAAGAAGAAAGACAATATTAAACAGTTATAATATACATATATGAAAACAAGAAATGAAAGCGCATGAACACAGATTATATAAGTGACACAGCGGAGGAAAGGAGCGTAAACTGAAGAGAAACGGAGCAAGGAACAAACGCTGGTAAGCTGACAAAGGAGATGCAGTGGAAAGAAGAGTGGAAGAGCGAAAGGAAGGACACAAAGAGGTAGCGGAAAAAAGTAGTGAGAAAGAGAATGGAAAGATCGCTGCATAAAAATGGAAAGATACAAATGGGAAAGTGGGAGGAGAGTGCAGGAGTGAGCGGAAGAATACAAGGGAGAATAGAGGGACGGAGATGTGAGAGAGAAGAAAATAAAAGCAAAGAAGAAGAGGAAGTAGGAAAACCGAGAGGGAGGACAGTGAGAGGGGACGTAAGAAAAAGAATAGGAGGATACAGAATAAAAAGAAGGAAATGTAGCCCGAAGAAGGGAAGGAGCGAAGAACGAGAGAAAGGATACAATAGGAGGAGAGGTGGAAGAAAGCCTCGGAGATAGAATTGGAAGTGAGTGGAGGAGAGACAGGGAGGGGAAAAGGGGGTGGGGGTAGGGAGGGAGCACCGTCATTACCTACTTCAATGGAGTGCTTCATCAGACTAGTTTTGGAGAAAATGAATGCTACGTATCCTTCTCTTTGCCTCGCCTCCCCTCAGGTACTTTCAATCTACCTGGATTTCGTAAAAGAATTGAAACTTCATTATGGATCTCGAACTCGGCGGTAGCTTTGTTTAGGCGCGCGCGCGAGTCTGTGTGCGTGTGCGTGTGTGTGTGTGTGTGTGTGTGTGTGTGTGTGTGTGTGTGTACTTAATAACCACGACCTGATTACGTGCTGGACTCATGACAGCCAGGCACCTACTTTACCCTTCTGATAAGGACTTTGAAGCTTGTTTTACCGATATGTGGGCACTGCTGGGAATTCCCACACCATACATACCGAATACACAAATTCATGGGGGGACGGTAACCTTTCTGTCAGAGGAAAAAATTTTCAGCTAGAGCGATACGTGTGCGTGTATGTCTTCGGGAACAGAATACTTACTGATATAATTTTCTCGGTGATAAAAAAAAAAACGTCTTAGTTCAGCGGCATGGGTACGTATCAGTGCTTTGTGGGGCTCCGACAAAAGTGTATAATAATGGGGCTATTTTTCCCCACGAGACTACTGCTGACAAAAGCTAATTAGGACGGAGTTGCCTTTACGAGTACTCAAGAAACATGTGCGCCATTATGAGGCTTAGAGAGTTTTCAAAAGATATTAAAAACGTCTAATGTGTCCTGCAGTCCTTCCTGGTAAGAGCATTTGGAGCAGCCAGGCGTGTATTAAGTCATTTTTATAATATTCATGGTAGGTACGTTTGGTTTGATGCAGCTGACTAACACGTGTATAAACATGGCTCATTCATTATCTAACCTCTGGCTCCTATCACTCTACTTGCCGTTGATTTTACTCTCCCGGTAAGGTATCAGGTATCAGGTATCGGTAAGGCAAGGTATCAGGACAGCTCACCTTCCGAAACTGATTTCTCTTTTTGGCCACTCTACTCTATTTAGGAGCAGTAAGTAGCGGGCTTTTTTTCATTATTGTTTTCTTTTTTTTTACGCCCTTGCATTGTCTCCTCTGCTGTAAAAAAAAAAAAGTATAAGAGAATCACCCGTTCACTCACTTTCATTCACTTATTACTATCTGAGCTCACCGCCAGTCTTCGCCCCTACAGCGCCTTTTCATCATTAAGCACCCGTTCACCCTCCTCCGCAGACTCTTACAATTACGTCCCCCACCGCCACATAACACAAGGTCACACCCTCCTTGCGCCTCTCCACCATCCATAATCCGTGCACCCTCCTCCACACACCACCTCCACTCACCGCCGCGTCCCACCAAGCTAAGGCCTTCCTTGCCTCACCCCCACCCTCACCCGCACCGTCCCTGACACTCCCCGACCCTTCCCCTTAGCAGGTTCCTCTGATATGCAAATGAACAGGGCCGGCAAGCAGAGGTCCATCAGGCGAATTGAAAAATAACATAATGATCCATATTCAAGGGAGAACCACAATGCCTGATATGCATCTGAAAGGCTTGTAATTAATTGAAAGTCTTAGCCGCCCTTTTCTATCCCTATATTATTATTTTTGGTTCTCTAAGGAATAAGAAAAATGGCTTTATATTCCTAAAATCAATAACACAGCAAACTTTTTTTTTTAAGATTTTCGACAATGAATTTTAAGAAGTGCTTGTAAGTCATTAAACATTCATGCTGCGGTTGCTGGGTCCATGTACGAACTGGCGAGGCGACGAACGAAACAGCTTACAACACAAAGGTGCCCTTGAAAAAACAAAAACTCTTACCTGCAAACAAAGCACGTCAGAATGTTATAAAAAAAACACCCTCTTTTAAAAGTAGGAAACCGTTAAATGAAGACTGAGAGTTGTATAATGGAGCGGCGGACAAAGAGGGACAGTAATGACCACTGCGCCTCCCTTCCGCACACCAACCAACAAAAGACAAAAATCGAAACAGACAGTAACACAAAAACGCGCCCATATAATTAATTGACTTTAGGAGTGAAAAGACTTTGTGTCCAAATTGGGTAAAAATACACACACACACACACACACACACACACACACACACACACACACACACACACACACTCACTCACTCACTCACTCACTCACTCACTCACTCGACCAGCCCGAAAGGGAGGATGAATAACTAGGTGAGCTGCACGTCAACTATTCTGTCCTGGATTCGAACACGGGTCCGCGGTCGTAGCCAGGCACTCTAACCACTGCCCCACGGAGGAGCTACCCGTGCTTTCGCTTCATAAAATAAAAAAAATGCCAAAAGGAGGTGGAATTGCCAGCTTTTACTTCTGCAATAAATACAACAAGGTGTACAATTATTTCTTCTCTGCTATATTTTAATACGAATTATTTTGCATTAGTCAAATTAAATATTTTCGTGGTTTTCCTTGCAGCCTTTTCAGATAAGCAAATGAGATGCAATACATTCCCTTCTCATTCACGGTGAGGGACCGCATAAAGTGCTGCTGTCTACTATAAGAATTCAGCTTAAAATGACCCGCCATTAATCAGGATGCAACACATTAACACATGTCCTTCTTTGTCTCTTCTTAAAAGGGTGTTGGGTGGCCGAGGCAAAAGCCAACCCACCCGACAACAGCCAATCAACGGTGTCCTTAACATTCTGCCGCTAATCGAGCCGCTGCCGGAGGTTTGCTGAAGTGAATGAAACTTTGGAGTCAACGACCCTTCACTCCCTCATTTTCTTCTTCCACCTCTTCCTCCTCAAAGTTCTTCTTCTTCTTCTTCTTCTTTTTCTTCTTCTCCCTCTTCTTCTTCATCATCCCCTTTCGTCGTCGTCGTCGTCGTCGTCCTCCTCCTCCTCCTCCTCCTCCTCCTCCTCCTCCTTTTCTTCCTCTTCTTCCTCCTTGTGGCAGCGAGCCTTGAATATCTTTTTTTACAGCTTTCACGTACGTGATAACAATGAAAGGAAATTAAATACTGCATTAAATAATAAAAGTAAGGAAGACTTTTTACATATGCTGAACAGGGAAAATTGCTTAAAGATTAGAGGAGATGAGAAGTCTGAGAGAAACAACAACTAAGAGGAGAGCGCCTGGAATACCGAAAGAAAAAAAATATAGCCCGAGGCGGTGAGCAACCTTAAGCCCGGCACTTTGCAGCCTCCATCGGCCGACAGTTCCCTCTCGTGCTTGTCTCTCACGTCGACAAACTTGGTGCAAACTTGTGTTGAGGTAAAGAGGACGCGTCGCGGCGGTAATGGCAGTAATTATATGCCAGACCCTCAAGAGGAGGCGGGGAAACTGTGCTGCCGGCGGCGAGGGCGAGACTTGAGAGTGAGGCCAAAGTGTGCGTCTGTTTGCCCACCGCCTGTAGACGTCAGTTATATTTATATGCTACATGAGTTTTATTTTTATTATGTGTCAAGAGGAAGCAGCGAAAGGCTAAACAAAGCAAAAATAGAAAAGAAAAGCAAATCTCTGCAACATTCTGTTCTGGCAACATTGTTTTAATTAAGATAAATGAATAACAATTTCACACCCCCAGAGTATTTTTATATACTTTTTTTCACAAGTCGTGACACTGAAAGGGAACAAACCACCTTTCGCTTGAATACATGTCTGCTCATAGTGATCAATGTAAAATTAATTAAGTCACTTCGTATTCTGAGATAAGAAAAATAAAGGTATATGTGTGATAATCTTTAAGTTCATCAATTCAGCTATCTGTATTACTCTTATGTGTAGCCAAAGAAACCTATTTTTCCTCCCCCCGCTCCTCCCCCATTCCCACACTGAAGAAAACAATGGATGTGCTGTAATCTAAAATTTAAAGCAGGTATATACAAGCTCGTGGAACATTTTGGTAGCCGTGTCTGAGAGCATTCTCTATCCTCCTCCTCCTCCTCCTCCTCTTCCTCACCTTCCTTCTCCTACGCCCCCTCATCTCCTTATTCCCCCTCCTCCCTTTTTTTATGTTACCGCCATTTATTTTCCTTCCACGTCCCTTTCTCGCTCCATCCCCTCGCTGTTACTGGAAAGGTGTTCTTGAGGCGGGGAGAACAGAATTTATTATCATGTCACCTCAGGAATACTTATTTTTCCTCTAGGCACAATAAACACTGACATACGGCACTGCTACTACTACTACTACTACTACTACAACTACCACCACCCGCGCTACCACTAACTTATCTATTACTGCTAATGAAAGCCAGTAAAAGGGGCGTCCAAGGATCACACTAACATCATTATAAAAACAGACGAAGAAAAGTGTCAATATCGCCCGGGATCGAGGAGGCGCGGGAGAAAATTTCAGCTTCAAGAGTAATACCCAAAGAGTCTGAGAGGAGGAAGAGAAAAAAATACCTCCACCTTTTCTTCTCCTCCTCTACTTCAGGACCAATTTTTCCTCTTTTCTATCGATAGGAGCGGCGGCGGCGGCTTCAGTGTCGGCGATGATGGTTGTTGTGGTGGTGGTTGTTGTTGTTGTTGTGGTTGATAATGATGATGATGATGATGGTGGTGGTGGTGGTGGTGGTCATGGTGTTGCTGCTGTTTCTGATGGAGTTACTTGTGTTGGGCTGGACGGGGGTGAGAGAGGCGGAAGGAGCGGTGACATGACTTGAGATGGGCGGGAGGAGCGGTGACATGACGTGAGGAGATGGGCGGGAGGAGGGCGAGGAAAGGAGAGGAGAAACACGAAAGGAGAGACTGAAAGAGGTAGCGGAGACAGGCGGTAGAGACAATATCCTTTTCAGAAACAGGAAAAATCGGGAAAATGAGATTACTAAGAAGTTGGGTGATTGGTTCCCATATAGATTTTCGTTTTCGTCTGGCGGCTGGATCACACTGATTACCCAGGCGGCTAACGTGCGATATATATGATGGAATTACACAGACGCCCGAAAACTCATTAAAAACTTTAATTCAAATTTAGTAATCATAAATTCAAATCTACAGCTGTCAAAACCAATCGCCAGCTTTCAAAATTTATGATTTCAAAAGGAATACGAGTCCATCAAACCCTTGTATACCTTGCAGTCAAACAGTGTCCTGAAGGAGGTCAAAGGCATTCCCCGTGCAGGACGTTAGATAGCCGAGAGGGATAGCCGCCGTGTTAATTATAAGATGTACAGCGGGTTCATAAATCATAAACACATCTACAGTCAAACAATACCTTGCAGGAATGTTAGTTAAGAGACGACAAAATATCCAACAAGCTACAACAGCCGTGTACTCCTCCTCCCCTATGCCCGCTCTATGGCTCCTCGACATACATATTGCATCGCCCTTCCCGGCCCCTCGTGCAGGCCCTGTTTCCTCGGCCTTGCCCGGTGCCGCTGCTGACACCCCTCCTGGCTGACGAGGAGCTGTTGTGTTTCTGTAATATTAATCATAGCAGAGAATGGGCGGGTGGTCGCCTCTGAGTTCTGCTGCAAACAAGGCTGAAGCTGATGTGCAGGCGGAGGAGGCGACGGTGGTGGCGGTAGGGATGATGGTGGTGGTGGTGGCAGCCCCCCAAAAAAAGTGTGTGGCGGACCGCCCCTCCTCGCCACCGTCAAGAGTCATCAAAATTTCTCTCTAAATCAAGTTAGCCGAAGATGGAAGAGGAGGCGGCGGAGATGGAAGAAATAGGGCGATGGTACAGCGCGGCCTAGTCTGTTCTTCACTTGGAGGCGAGGAGTAACGCAATAACATCTTACCCGTGATGGCAAGGAAAATGAAGATAAAAACATGACATTCCATACTTAGAACGGTGCGTTTAAGTTCTTCGTCTCGTATGTCGTTTGATCAATCCAGTCTTTCATAAATTACAAGTCAGCCTTTCCGTGCAACTGTAAACGTACAAGACGATCGTCATGTGCGTACACTGTGTGACTTTACAGCGCATGTCTTTTTAAACGATTTGATAATAATAAGAAAACAACGAGGCCGAGTAGGAGGGGGAGGGGGAGGTGGAGGAAAAGGACGAGGAGGAGGAATACATAGGAATACATAGGAAGAACAGACATCAGAAGACCTATCGGTCTATGGCGAGGGTGTCTGTTTACTACCGCTACTACTAGTAATCTACGTGTGGTAGGACAGGACAGAATAGATGAAGGGTCCACCCCACCCACCTCTCCCTCCGGCAACGTGCCGGCAGGAAATAGTTAGAAGAGAACATCATGTACCTTTAAGGAAGAAAGGGACATGGAAATTTTACAGTAAAGAGAAAAATAAGAGGAAATTACTGCCCTTAACTTACACTACTGGTGACCTAAGCTGTGGGTTAAAAATAAAGTATGTAGAGATAAAGTTAGGGGCATACACACAGGGCAGCGGTGCTCATCTCCGTTACATTGCCCTTTGAGAGTGTGGTGGGAAGTAACCCATAACCCATGGACACGAGGCCAGTGTGACACCCGGGTTACCACAGCCCGCCGCCCTCAAGTTTCCCCAAGTACCCATTTATCGACCGGCCACCAAAGGAGGATGAACAGCTGAGTGGGCTGCGCACCGACTCTCCGGACTAGGATTAGATGGAACCTAGCCTCGCAGATTCGTAGCTAGGCGTACATACCTCTTTACTACGGAAGTGCAAGGGAAGAGGTGAAAAAATAACAAGGAAAATCTTAAAAGTGAGAATTACGGAGGAACAAGTAACAGAAAGCTTCTGGATCATATCAACGCGGAACGCCGAGGTGGCCGAGCCTGTTCAGCAGACTCGTAGCCCTAGAACACTTGTGTGGCCGACTAACTTTAAACACTCGCGTGGAAACTTTCCCCTTTCCTGAAAATATATATTTTTGTAATCTGAAAAATGTGACCTATATAATTTTTATACTTTAATTTATTTGCTGTTTTAATTACTAGTAGCGAAAACTGAATCCTGAAGAAGCAGCTAAAAGTAAATACCCCCTAAAAACACTTTGACT
This sequence comes from Eriocheir sinensis, assembly GCF_024679095.1. Classification (NCBI taxonomy): domain Eukaryota; kingdom Metazoa; phylum Arthropoda; class Malacostraca; order Decapoda; family Varunidae; genus Eriocheir; species Eriocheir sinensis. Next base: position 9,443,574 of record NC_066564.1, read on the forward strand.
TATTATATGAATACACTAAATAATCCTGACGTAGACATCACAAAGCCGAGGCGTTGATCACACCCGGGCCGTGGGAGCCTCGGCCGTGGGCGTGACGGCCTCCCTGCACTACTGGTACCTGACGGAAGAGCGCCCAAAAAAGGGGAATATTTATTTGTATGAGAAAATCGCCCAAAAATACCATGAAAATCTTTTACCACTTTCATTGAACACTAAATGATTGAAATTTATAACTGAAAAATATTGAAAAGTTAAAATACGACGTTTGCGCAACAAAAAATAGGATTATTCAGAATTATATATTTGCAGAAACAGCGCACGCGAACTTTTTTATTCCATCTTAATTTTTTTTACCTCGAGCTGTCTCTTTCCTGTAAAAGCGACTGCAAATGGACCAATTGAGAACAACCTTAGAAGATCATTTTTTGTTTAAATAAAAAACAATTATCCCAGCCAGTGTCATCCCCGATGACACTGAATCGAAGTGACGCATCTTCGGGCACGGCCGTTTGTTTACCTTGCTCTCATCGACCAGTTAACTGTTCTAATAGAGCAAGAAAGTGGACTGAAAATTGACTTGTGCTTATGATAAATCTACACGCCCCAGAAACACCTTCCCCTACTTATTTTAGAACAGAGAATAATATATTAGTGAAATTCTGACATTTGTTATCTGTCCTTCACTTGACTTTCATCAGAATAAAAATGCAGAATGTACAAGCTTGTTTTTTTATCATGTACTTATACATATTATCATCATATATCATATTATTTCAGTGTCCATGGATTATACTTAATTCGTTTTGTAATTATGAGTTAAATAATCTGCACATCCATTCTTCTACAGTGAAAAGCTTTTGTAATTGTCTCGTTAATATACACATGAGATGGAAATTCTAGGACGAGCTCGCTGCCCTGATTCATAATTTATCTCTGAATAGACAACCTTCGCGTGTCCTACCAACGGATCGCAAACAGTTTTAGAACGTAACTAATATCATTAATTACTCTTATGTACTCCTCATATAAATATGCATCTAAAAACAACAGATCGCTAAAAATATAACATAACTAATATTCTTAATTATGAGTCCACTCCTGCGTTCTCCAGATAAATAAGCGTCTAAAACTTTTTAGATTATAACACAAAATCATACTCGTTGCTCTTCCTTCCCACCATGGCCACGAGCCGAGGCTTACATAGAGTCCTCTTACTGAGCACATTATTTTTCATTTACAAATCCTTCTTGTGATATTTGGGTAATCAAGCTTCCTAAAACATTCCATAGTTTGAAGCAAACCAACCAGCCGTCTCGCTATGTTTCTTTAGTTAACGACGAATTTGTGACTTTGTTTTTATGAGGATAGTCACATCATCATTCCTATCAAGCCCTTTCTGGTGGTCTTTATATAAACACCTATCCTAAAACAATGCGTCAGTAGCATTACTTAATAACCTCAATGATTAATCTCCTTCAGCTTTTGCAACTATATGCGGCTTACAAACAATTCCTAAAGCTGTTATTCGATTATTCAATGTCAATCTTTTCTTGCGGGACTAAGGTACACAAGAGCAGAAAAAAAACATTGTTAATTAACGAAGAAAAACAAGCTCCTTTGCTCTTCCTAATCTCATTAGCAATGACCTAAATAATAAGTCCTCATTATTAGTCCTCTTCTGTCGTCTGAGAAAAACATTTTTATTACAAAGAAAAAAGTACATAGCTTTCTTTTTCATCTCCTCACCAGCAACAATTTTGATATTGTTATATGTGTTACCGGTCTTCTCTTGCAGCCGTCCACAAATATTGGAACTTAAACATAAAGCATTATTAATCACAGCTCGACAAGTGCTTCCTTGGTCCTCGTTCGTTCATTTGCAAGGATCTGAGGCTCAACCAACAATTACCAGAACTGATGTATTACAATTCATTAAAATGTAGCCTTCAGATTCCAGTACAAAAGCAACAACTCGTAAACTTTAACACAAATCTGGCCTCCTTGCTCCTCCTTCCCTCCTCCTTAGCGACGATTAGAGGCCGTAAAGGGAGGTGCGTCTTTCATGAATTTCGTTTCGACAACAATACTAACACTTCCCCCGTGGCGTGGCGGCCCCAAGCTGCTCCGCGCCCCGCCGTGCATCACAGGACCCACCCCCGTAAATAGACTGATATAGGCCAAGTTACGGTAAATATGAGGCTCATAAGAGAAGATCAATAGTGTAGTTAGGATGAAACATGAAAATTACACTGAGTTTGGTCACGCCCTTCCTCCTCCTCCTCCTACTCCTCCTCCTCCACATCATTTCCCTCCTCCTCGTGCTACTGGTTCTGCTCCTTCTCCTCCTCCTCCTCCTTCTCCTCTTTCTTCTCCTCCTCCTTTTCTTCCACAGAGCAAGTACTGAGAGGAGGACCAGGAGCAATCTTAGGAGCGTACTCTTAAGTGAAGGGTGTGGAGTGTGCCTTAATCTCATTCAGCAGACATTATATTTCAGCTTACCATTAAAATAAGCAATCTCTCTCTCTCTCTCTCTCTCTCTCTCTCTCTCTCTCTCTCTCTCTCTCTCTCTCACTCTTAGAGAGAGAGAGAGAGAGAGAGAGAGAGAGAGAGAGAGAGAGAGAGAGAGAGAGAGAGAGAGAGAGAGAGAGAGAGAGAGAGAGAGAGAGAGAGAGAGAGAGAGAGAGAGAGAGAGAGAGAAAATGGGTCTGTGATCGCATCCGCCTCAGTATTTACATTTTTTCTCTTATTATTAATTTTATCACTTGAAGATGCATGTGTGTGTGTGTGTGTGTGTGTGTGAGTGAGTCCCTGGTTAAACCGTCTTTGTGGGTTCCGCCGCCGCCGCCGCCGCGAGTGTTCTAAAGGTTTAGGGGATTCACAACCCTCCGGCGGCGGTAATCCAGGAGAGCTGAGAGGGCGGGAAGGGGATCAGTCTTGTCAGCATATGCCGAGAACACCTGGAAATGGTGCCAACGCTCATATTACGACACCTAACGACGGACACACACACACACACACACACACACACACACACACACACACACACACACACACACACACCTCACGGGGTCAAGACGTGTCACTTGGCGCTCCCCATAGCAGCCACGGGGTCAGTTTGTTGACCCTTTTTCTTTTCCTTTTTCTTTTTCTTCTCCTTCGCTCCCCATTCCCCCGCCCCTTCCCATTGTTTTCAAGGTACTCATTATTACAAAGAACACTCGTGAAATGTTGTGACACTATACAGACATACAGTGAGTGCAGTGGTTAGTGGTGCTAGAAGGGGTAGTGAGAGCTGTGTCGCCAACACAACACCGAGGACACGCTCAAGCTCCGGAGGACGAAATCACCGAAATCACCCAGCAGCAGAGGAAGGTCAGTTCAGGTGGCAGGCAGTGAGGCAGCCTCGTCACTCAGGTCTGGAGCAAGATGTTCGGCACCTTCATCAACTCTGTGCACTTGTTCCGATAAACCGGCCAACAACCACCACCTGTGTCTCGCCGGCCCAGGCTTAGCACTTCCTTACTAAGCCTGGGTATCCCTGAGTGACCTCCCAGATACTGCCCACCTGCATCCCTCTGGGACCTATCACCTGAACCCAGCATCCAACCCGAGGATTAACATCGCACTTGACCTCACCCCCATCTGGAGGAATCCGCCCCTTCGCCCCCTCGGCACCACCCCCACTGCACTCTAACCCACCCAACCCCTCCCATCACCCCTACCTTTCCCAGAGACAAGTTTTCCATCCCCCTTTTCTTTTTGTACTTGTTCTCGTCAGCGAAATTTATTTAAATGTATTTATAAATGTAAATTTTCAGCCAGACGGCTGCCGTATACCTGAATAAACCGTATATTATTATTATTATTATTATTATTATTATTATTATTATTATTATTATTATTATTATTATTATTACACACACACACACACACACACACACACGTACATGGATGATTACCTATTAACCCTGATTCTAGCGAGCCTACCAAGAGAGTCAAGTGGAGTTCTGGGAGGCAGCACAAGCCAAACAACAACGGCGCAACAATAAAATACTTGCTCGCGCCACTAAGGGGCTGTGACTGACCAACCAACCCAAAGAAAAAAGAAAATCATCGGCACCATGGGAAGAGCGTTTGAAAAAAAAAATCACTACTGGGACGAAAAGATGATAAAACTAATTCGGTTAAATCAGTGTGAGGCTGGAATACTCGACAATAGCATGACTCCCACATAACACGAGACAAAATAACAATATCCAGGCAATACAGCCGAGCAGATTTTACGAACAAAGAGATTGCAAAAGTAACGACTGACATCCTTCGAAAAAAGAAGAGAGAAATGACATGACTTCAGTGTTCTGGGCGATGAAGGGAAAATATAGAATAAATAGATATCAATATGTAAAGGACCGGGAGCAGCTAGAGAACATGAATGAATTTGAAAAAGACAAGAGACGGGAATGGGTAGCAGCTAGTGAACATGGAATGAAAATGAATAACCGGAAATATTTGAGCTACACACATTAAAAAGAGAAACAGCGTAAAGAAAGACATAACCCAGTCGAAAAACCTAAACATGCGTAGAGTTAAATCTGGTCGATGGAGACTCATATAACAATTAATAAAAGTAGCTCATTTCCAACATACAATAACAAGATAAACGCAACGAAGGAAATATAACAGCCTTTCCTTGTACTTTCCTCTCCGCTTTCCTCTCCAGCCCTTAGCCCTTCCCTTCCCATCCCTTCCCTTCCTTCCAGCCCTCATCCCTTCCTCTCCCTTCCATTCCGATCACCGACCCTGCAACCCAATCTCGAACTAGAGAGGAAACGGTGTGGTAAGGAAATGAGAGAGAGAGAGAGAGAGAGAGAGAGAGAGAGAGAGAGAGAGAGAGAGAGAGAGAGAGAGAGAGAGAGAGAGAGAGAGAGAGAGAGAGAGAGA
>NC_066564.1:9451014-9471014 GCF_024679095.1 Eriocheir sinensis
CACCGCTCGAAACATTCGGCACCAACGACGTATTTGTGTTTGTAGGCTTTGTGTTTGATTTTTCAGCGAGGCAAAACAGTGAAGCTCCCTCTAAGTGTTTGCACAGCCGCGTATTACATGTGTGTGTTTGTTGAGTGCGTGTGTGTCGTGTGTGTGCAAGGTGCCAGTGGTGCAGTGCCCTCTGTGCATTTCCGCATCGACGATGAATTTATGTTTGTGTTTTGCGTTTTTCTGCAGCGTTTATAATGAACATTGTTTCCCCAGTTAAAATAATATTTGTGTATCATATGAAACAGGGTTAGGAACTATGTGAAAATGTGAGCAAAATATAGACATCCTGCACAATGCTGAAACACACACACACACACACACACACACACACACACACACACACACACACACACTCACACTCACACTCACACATTTTATATATATATATATATATATATATATATATATATATATATATATATATATATATATATATATATATATATATATATATCATATCATATCATATCATATGAAGAGCTTGCATGGGCTTCATACTGCAGGATAAGTGAGGATATATGAGAAAAAATCACTATTATTGGGAACTTTCCAATCTCCGCGAAAATAGGAAGCATCACTCTGCTGTCCAGTCTCTGGTCGTGAAGGAGACCCCAATACAATACTTTTCCCTGGCTTGTTTGAAAGGGCTGTGAAGGGAGTACCATGATATTTCTTTCAAATTATTCAAACAATTTCGCATGAAAAAAATGTAGATAAGAAAACATGTCACTAGAATGGTAACATGTATGGTAATGGAGCAAGGTGAACCTGATTGCACTCGACTCGCATCACCTTTAAAAAATCATGACCAGTATAAATTATAGCGGCAAGGCTTGTAGCGGAAATAAAGTGAGGTGAGCAATGCGCTCTTCTCAGCTATATTTTAATACGTAATTACCTAACTTTTGGGGATGATGATATATTGTACTACTCCCCTCACAGACATTTCGAAGAGGTCAGTGAGAGGTGCTGAGGTTTCCTGTCCTTCACGCCGAGGGACCAGACACAGTGCTTCCCGCTACCACAACCCAGCTTACAAAGTTCCTCATTGCAAGACTCTCCTGTCTTTATTGTGAATACATTTGCACTGCTATCCTCCTCCACGGGCTTATACGATATAATTATTAAGCAGAGAACAAGTGAACATTCCTCGCAGTCAAAAAATCCATAGGAAGGTGAACATTCTTCTCAACAAAAGATAAAACACGCACTTCTCCTTCCGAAGATGACCTCTCTTTCGGTCACTCTTCTGAGCGCTTTTTGCGGGAGCAGCGAATAGCGGGGTTTTTTTTTTTTTTTTCATGATTGTTTCCTTTTTTTTTTGCCCTTGGGCTGCTTCCTCTACTGTAAAAAAACAAAAAAACTACGGCGAACCATAAAACTGAATGGTACTCATGGCAGCAGCGACAACACAACCAATACCCACACACAAAATAACATAATACTGCACATTCCTCACGCACACATAATATAACACATTTGCAATAAACTCATATCTGCAGTGCTTGTTACCCTGTCCACTGGTTTTTCAATTTCCAACAAAAAATATGACGTAAAATATTAAAACTCATCATATCGAAGAACATAAAAATAGAAAAACACCATTAACAGAACGCTGCTAATAAAAAGCCCGCGGCCACATCACGAGCGAGTCAGCCATTCAAGGTGTGGTCGCCGGTGCCATTTTTTAGCCGTGACATCCATCAGTGTCACGCCGAGGCAGCGACACATTATACTGCCTTGACAAATCGGCACTGAGGCTGCCACTCAAGCCCCGCTAATATCAGAACGAGAGAGAGAGAGAGAGAGAGAGAGAGAGAGAGAGAGAGAGAGAGAGAGAGAGAGAGAGAGAGAGAGAGAGAGAGAGAGAGAGAGAGAGAGAGAGAGAGAGAGAGAGAGAGAGAGAGAGAGAGAGAGAGAGAGAGAGAGAGAGAGAGAGAGAGAGAGAGAGAGAGAGAGAGAGAGAGAGAGAGAGAGAGAGAGAGAGAGAGAGAGAGAGAGAGAGAGAGAGAGAGAGAGAGAGAGAGAGAGAGAGAGAGAGAGAGAGAGAGAGAGAGAGAGAGAGAGAGAGAGAGAGAGAGAGAGAGAGAGAGAGAGAGAGAGAGAGAGAGAGAGAGAGAGAGAGAGAGAGAGAGAGAGAGAGAGAGAGAGAGAGAGAGAGAGAGAGAGAGAGAGAGAGAGAGAGAGAGAGAGATGAAACAAACGGGTTAGTGCTCAACCCTCCTGTTGGTTGCCTTGTGTTCACGTCGTGGCCTAAAATAACTCCCACGTCGCGGGAATAACACTATCAGGGATGTTTTGCTTCCTCTAGAGGCGTGCAAAAAGTTCCTGTATCCCTTCCCTCCACTAAAACTGTCGAAAACACACTCTGTCTGCGTGTATCTAACAAGTTATAAAAGCCAGTGCAACGCGAGGGTGAAGATGAACAGGAGGGGAAGAAGTGACACTGTGTGCGTGCGTGCGTGCGTGCGTTGGTGCGTGCATGCGTGCGTGTGTGTGTGTGTGTGTGTGTGTGTGTGTGTGTGTGTGTGTGTGTGTGTGTCTGTGTGTGTGTGTGTGTGTGTGTGTGTGTGTGTGTGTGTGTTAACTCAAATCACCAATATTAGTAGCATGTCACCTTTACTTTTCGAAATTTAGGTTACAAATATGTACGCAAGCCCTACCGTACCTACACTAAAACAAATACTATTTAACATGACAAAAAAATATGAACGAAAAGAAAAAAACTCAGGAAAGGTAAATAGAATCTGAAAAAAAAAATATTACACGGAAAAAGCACACAAAGTATTTATGTAAACCAATAAAATACACAACGCGAAAAAAAATAGACGTGGATAAAATTAATTCCCTGAGGCCAAGCTTTGAAGTATTCCGGCACGCCCGACGCTGCACGGCCGGCCCATAACGAAGCATTCAGCCCCGCCCCCCCTGTCCCCCGGTGCCCCCCTCCCCGTGACACGCTTGCGGTAGTTGTGGTGATGGTGGTGGTGCTGATCGTGATAGTGGTGATGAGGGTGGTGGTAGTGCTCATTGTGGTTGGTGTACTGGTGGTGGTGGTGATGATCGTGCTGATGGTCATGATGGTGTTGGTGGTGGTGGATGTAGTGGTGATGGTGATCGGGGTGGTGATGGTGGTGGTGGTGGTGGTGGTGAATATGGTGGTGATCATGAAGTTCTTGTTGTTTATATCGGTGGTTGTTTCGATTCGGGAGAGAGGTTCTTGCGGCGGTGATGGTGGTGAAGATGTGATGGTGATGATGCTGGTGGTGGTGGTGGTGGTGATATTCCTGGTGGGGATGGAGGTGGTGGTGGTTGTGATGATGGTAATACGTCATTTAATCTGTCCGTGGGTTAACCTCGTCTTTCATTGGCCTCGGTGACTGGTTTGTTCGACACTACACCAGGCCACGTTCCATCACAGCCGACAAGGGAAGCCACGCCACAAGACACAACAGGAGAGGGAAAGGGGAGAAAGTAGACGAGTGGGAAGAACGGAGAATGAATAGAGGTAGGCTGTGCTATTTCGGGAAGATCAGAGGGAGACTGGATTAACAAGGGAAGAAGAGAGGAAAGTTCAAAGTCGAAGAAATCAGGGAAGAAATGGTGTAAGGAGGTTTATCAGGGAAAAATAGAGAATACAGAGGGTAATAGATAAGGATGTACGTAAAGAACTTAGAAAATAAAGGAGTGTGAAATTTAGAACGACGAAACGAAAAGATTAGGACGATGGAGCTTAAGAAATCCAGATGGGAGGAAGAAGGTAAAGAGAGAGGAGAGGAAGGAAGGAGGAAATATAAAAGATACGAGAGTAAATAAAGGGAAGGGGAACGTTAACGAGAATAGGTTTCGGGGAGAAGGGGAGACGTGAAGTAAGAAGAATTGGAGAGGTTTGTGGGTACAGAATATTTGACATGAAGGAGAGGGGAAGGAGGACCAAGAAAGGAAGACCGAGAGAGCATGTTGAAATGAGAGAGAGAAGGAGGAGAAGGATGAAGGATAGAGGAAGACGAGTAGAAGGGCGAGTGAAGGTTAAGTGAAAAGAAATGGAGAGAATAGGGAGAGGAGAAGGCAAACATGGAGATGAGAGAGGAATTGAAACTGAGACCAAGAGAAAGAGTGAACGTGGGAGAGGAAAGGTGGAAAGAGAAGGAGAAAGGATGAAAGACGAGCAGAGATGAGAGAAGCTAGAGAAGATGATAGGATAGACGAGTGAGAGAAAAAAAAGGATGAAAGAAGAAAGAACATGAAAGAAAAAGAAGAAATAATCAAAAGGTCAAGAAGAAAGGAAGATTAAAAGGGGGATATAAATGATTTTGAGATGGGTAACAATACAGAAGAGGAAAAGGAAAGAAAAAAATAGAGGAAAGGGGAGAGAAGAGGAGGAAGAAAATAGGAGAAAAGACAAAAAAATGATGAGAGTATTGGATTAGAGATAAAGAGGAAGAGAGGAGAGGAGAGAAGCGGAATGGATAGATAGATGGATAGATATAGACTGAGATAGGTAGACAGATATAAATAAAAACAAATAAACAGCGAGAGAGAGAGAGAGAGAGAGAGAGAGAGAGAGAGAGAGAGAGAGAGAGAAAAAAATAATAAAACGAAGGCGAGGGTAGATGGACAAAAGTAGAGCAGGTACGGAAAGGAGAAATAAAAATGGAAAAAAAAATGTTGGAGGAAAAAGCTTGGAAAAAAGGGAGAGGGGAGGGAGGAAACGGAAAATAAGGAAAGGAAGAACGGGGAACGGAAGCAGACAAGAGTTCTAAAATGTTACTTTTCAAATGGTTTTAATTGTGTGTGTGTGTGTGTGTGTGTGTGTGTGTGTGTGTGTGTGTGTGTGTGTGTGTGTGTGTGTGTGTGTGCAGGCTCGCGTGACACACATATTGCGCCACCCTCAGCATAGTCTAACAAAAATGGTCCGCAAATTTCCCTGCACTCCCTTTAGGCTAAGAGTATAAATAATTTTGTTTTCCCCTCTCCCGTGCAGTGACAACATTTGCAATCGTGTTCAAAACGAGTATAAATCCGCGGGTTTGGCCAGGGGCTCGGGCGCTGGGGTCAGGCGGGGCGAGGAGGGCTGAGGGATGGAGGGGAGGAGATCAACCTTAGATTTACCAAATAGTCCAACAGAATTTTCGAGCCAGAAGAGAAAGATTAGAGTTTTGGCAGAGTGTGACGCAGCTTTTATTCCAGGTGCTTCCATAACACGTGCGCCTGAGACACCGTGAAAAACGCGACCAGATAAATGGATACGGTGTTGAACAGAATGGAGGAAATAATCAACAAGTAATGTCTAACAGCGAAAAAGTAAAAACGAATAAAAAGAACCATCGACACGGCAGCAACTTTGCATCCGAAACGGGGACGCAGGAATGGGAGCGGAGTCAAAAGGGAATACGGTTTTCTGAGTGTTATTTCACCGGTAACCGAGAACGTAAAATTTTTTGAAAACGAAAAACAAAAATGCCGCTATAACTGCATGACATATAAACGGCTTCGTCATTATTGGTTATCAAATTGGTAAAATTGCAATAGTGTTATCTTCTAGCCAATTTTATCAACGAGAAAGGGAAATAAAAAAGGTGGCCATGGCGACGGCTGAGCCCGAAGAAAATGCAAACTGTTCCTCGCAAAACTGGGAAAAAATATCCGAGGCAACGACTCCATAACAAAATCACTCGATTCCTGGGATCCAAAAACTTTTCCGAAGGTCGGACTTGGGCTGAATTAATTAAATGTGTGTTTCTAGCAGGCGGCCGCTGACGAGGCTCCGTGTGTGTGTGTGTGTGTGTGTGTGTGTGTGTGTGTGTGTGTGTGTGAAAGTATTGAAAACCTAACGCAGTAACGAGCAAGATATTCAGCATAATGGGCATAGGAAAGCCACCGTATACAGTGTGCCGAGAACAATCTATCCTTCATATAAATAGCTTCAAGGCTCAGCTCAAGTGATCCGTGTTCGCTGCATTGCCTTTACAGTGTCTAGTGAACGTGCCTGTTGGGTGAAGTGATCGAGGTCATTAGCCTTTGTGAAAATGGAGCTGAGAGGAACCTACCAGAGCACAGCAGTGAAGCCTTGTGCAGGAGTCAACATCACATTATTAACAACATTACGGAGGTTCTTATGCCACAGCCTGGTTCATTACGCGTGCCTCGGGTATTACTGTAAATAGTGAATGCTTATGTGTTATTAATGACGTCCATATAATGTAGTTACGGTTCAGTTTTCAATATCGATGCTTTCCTTTTTTACTGTGTTGACGTTTTTTTACGCTAATTCTTGGCCATTGTTGAATAATTTCGATGCTGATGATATATTTGTGATGATATGTGACTGGCAGTTCTTCAATAGTAACGGCAATTATTGTATTTAGTATTGGTTGTCAAGGCATGTCACAAGTAATTATCAATAGTGTTTGTGTGTACGTGTGGTGTGCGTGTGCGTGCGTGTGTGTGTGTGTGTGTGTGTGTGTGTGTGTGTGTGTGTGTGTGTGTGTGTGTAAACATGCATGCAAGTATATGCTGCCATTACTCTAATTAGAATGAGAATAATACATTTATTTGCTTTAGTTACGAGCCAACAGGTAACAACACTGCACATTCTGCATGATTTTCTGATGTGACTGCCAATGACCTTGTTGTGTAAACTAGGCAATCACTTAACTTTGCAAAGAAGGGAAATCAAAAACTCACTAACATCATAACATTTGGAGTATATAAAATACTTTTTTTTCCCATAAGGCTGCTTAAAAGGTGCTTGGAAATATACAGTATCGGAAATAACTATACTTATCATCCATTACAACTTTTATTGACACACTAAGTACCGCGACGATTCACTGGGCGTATTTAAAACAACCGTATACTTAGGCAATGATAGCTATATGCAGCATTAACAACTTCCAGGCTCTGCAGTTACAAATGAAGTTGATTAGGTAAAGGCAATATTTCATAATTATAATAATATCGACTAAATTTTGCGGCTTCTTACCTCTTCAACATTAAAAACACGGAGGCATTGACCGCATTGGCAGACCATATACTGCATGTATACCGTCAATGATTTCATAATTACTGTTACGGTTTACGAATTCGGTAACACATTGTTTGTCAGAGTTGTACATTGTTCATCTATGTAGTAAGCCTCGTGCATATACCTGATGAATACTTGACCCCGCCAGCTGATGAATGATTGACGCGGCCTAATGATCCACTCCGACGCATTGGCTACTCAGGAAATGACTAGCCCTGTGTGTGCGTGCGTGTGCGTGTGCGTGTGTGTGTGTGTGTGTGTGTGTGTGTGTGTGTGTGTGTGTGTTATTTCCCAGCCTCGCTAGTGATCAGCGGAGCATGGAGGGGAAGCGTAGCTGGTCCTTACGCCGCTGGGGTTAATGCAAGTACTAACGGTATACACACAGATGGGTGTTGGCGTCATGTAACCATAATCATTGTAGTACACGATCTATTTCTTTGAACGTGGGTAAGGGGGTGGCGGCTGTGAAGCCTTGCTCCTCTCACTGCTCAGCCACACCGCATTAGTCACACTTCACGCCGCCAAGAAGTTTTGGCACGGGTCCTTTCCCTCCATCTCGGTTTTTCGTACTATTTTTTTCTTTTTTGCCCGAGGAACCATATGCACGTCTTATTTTCAATCGCTTGTCGAAGTCAACGCTATCAATATTAAGAAAATTATATAGAGTTGAAGTTTATGAAGTGAGAAAAAAATAATATTTTTGCTCTACAATCATTGCTTTATTACACGAACACGTGATTAAGATATGTTTATAATATGCGGTAATGTGCCAGGCTCCGGTTTTCTCAGCACCATGTAGCTGTTTCGTAATATCAGTTGGGGTTACATGGAGCAAGGAATAAAAGCCTGGCCTTCTGGATACCTGGCTGTCTAACTCAGCACTTCTAAGGATAAGCACACATTCTCTGCAGTTCTTTTCCTCATTTTATGTATGGAAACAATTTAAGGTTGACAGGGAAAAAGTAACTTTTACCTGTTTTGATGAGCTTATAAGGTGGTGCTTTCAAGGGTAACACCAAACACAAGTGATTTACGTGGTTACAGCAAATCAAAACATGTTGACGGAGGCACGCAATTATATTTAACTTGATTTGATTATCCGAGTAATTGCGGGTGTTTTTAGGATTAATACTATAAACATGAGTGATCCACGCGGTCACGAGATAACAACTAATCTTATGAAGTTGCAGTGCTAATCCACGTCAGAAATAAGAAGAGGAATCAGTTAACAAAACATTGAATGATACTACTCATCATACAACAGGAGCAACACAAAGGATGATTGGAACAAAACAAGGAACAAAGCAACCAAATTAGTCGAACGTAATGTCGATACTCGTAACGGAGCGCCGGACCACTGATTAACACTGAGTAAATACGAGCTGGAGCAGGTGAACAAGTGGAAAGAGCTCCCTGATGCCTGTCACAAGGTAAGGAGGGTAGGGATCGATGAATGAAGGTACTGAAGGAGATAGTCAGCGAGTTTGTTAAGGGAGGCGAGTCTGGAGAGAGCATTGGGATAACATATGAGTTTAAGAGTGAACGTTGTGAGGAAGTAAGGTGAGTTTAGTCCATTGAATACAAGATGACGCGCTACATAGGTTGACAACGCACTGCTGGAATCGGAGAGTGTAGGAAAAAGAAAAATAATAATAAGACTTACGAGAAAAACAAAACAAATGGGAGAACCAAGAAGAGGTAGATTAAACGGTTGGCAAAAACTTAATTAGCAAAGAAAAAAGAGGTTAAGCGTGAAGGGGAAGATACAAGAGAAGAGTGATGGAGAGGGGACAAAGGTCAGAGGAATAGAAAAAGGGTGGAAGAAGAAATAAAAGGTGACCAGAGAAAAAGGAATGATCAGCTATTGGTAAAAAAAAAAGGTAGTAGAGAAGGAGCTAAGTAGGGCAAGGGAGGATAAGCGGAATTGAAGAGCGGTAGAGTGATGCATGAGGAGAGGGTTAAAGGAGAGATGAAAGAGGAACTGAGGAAAGAAGGGGGAGGGATACAGGTTGGTTGGGATAGTTAAGTAGCTAGAGGAGACAAGGAGTGGAAGGGGAGATAATCAGAATTGAGGAGGGGCAGAGCGAGGCAGTACATCGGTTGAGGTGGGAGAGAAGAGGAAAGAAATGAAGGGAAAGAAAAGAAGGGGAAGAGAGACCGGTTGGCATAGAGTTAAGGAGCTGGAGAAAGACACAAGAAGGGGAGGGAAAGATAATTCAGATTTGAGAAGAGGCAGAGCGAGGGAGTGCAGCGCTTGAGGGATTGGACAAGGGTGACGGGAGAGGAGAAGAACTAAATGAAGGGAAAGGATAGAAGGTTAAATAGCTGGAAAAGGAGCCAAAGAGTGAAGGGGAAGATAATCAGACCAGAGGAAAGGCAGAGCGCGGGAGGTAGGGAATGCAGCGGTTAAGGGATTGGAAAGGGGTGACGGGAGAGAGGAGACGAAAGAAATGAAGGGAAAGAATAGAAGGTTAAGTAGCCGGAAAAGGAGCCAAAGAGTGGAGGGGAGGATAATTAGACTAAATGAGAAGCAAAGCGAGGGATTGAAGCGATTGAGGGATTGGAAGGGGTGGACGAGGAGGAGGGAGAAGGGGAGCTTAGGTATAAAACGGGAAAGAGGCAGCGTGGGATGGAGGACGAGGTCATCATAAGAGCTCTTCAAAAATTTCCAGCAGTAAAGGCAGACATCGTAGCGTAAACTTCAGCTTCAGATTAAATTACAATTTCTGTCGGGGTCGCTGGGGCGTGATATTACTCCTTCCTGACCCACACACACACAGCCTTGCCGAAATTCTGCCCGGAAAATGTGTAGTAGATGCATCCACTCCTTACGCGGCCCGACGGCGGCATGGAAAGGAAACGTCTCATGCATATCGATGTTTGTCTCATATACCAGCGGTGCGGGCTGAGGAAATGGAGTGCTGCTCTCTCTCTCTCTCTCTCTCTCTCTCTCTCTCTCTCTGTCTCTGTCTCTGTCTCTGTCTCTTTCTCTTTCTCTTTCTCTTTCTCTTTCTCTTTCTCTTTCTCTTTCTCTCTCACGTGCATTAGTTGATTAATCGTTCAGGTTTGTGGCACATGTCATGTCATCAGTTGGCACCTTGGACACCCCTAACACACACACACACACACACACACACACACACACACACACACACACACACTCACACTCACACACACACACACACACACACACACACACACACACACACACACACACACACACAAACACAGAGAGAGAGAGAGAGAGAGAGAGAGAGAGAGAGAGAGAGAGAGAGAGAGAGAGAGAGAGAGAGAGAGAGAGAGAGAGAGAGAGAGAGAGAGAGAGAGAGAGTTTTAAGATTTCAACCGACCAAGCGTAAAAAGTTGTAATTCCTATGAAACAAAGAATAAAACACCACAAATAAAAAAAACATAAGAGGAAAGAGAAAAATTATTTATCAGTCCTTTCTTTTTCTCCAGTTTTTTTGTGTCTGCAATACTCAGATACATGCGATTAACGTGCATAAGAGAGGACCTCTTGTTTCCTCTGAAGATGAAAAAAAAAGACGCAAGTGTTCGTTGACCCACAAGAGCGAGCATTAGATCTCCCGAACCGAAGGGTCTAAATATACACAATACAACAACAAGGGTTCAAAACAAGAGGCTTAATCAAGTAAATCTTCATGGGTACAATGGATGACAAAGTGTTACCAATTCTTAGTGTTATAATAAGTTTAATAATTTTGGTTATAATGATGAACTGGTTAGGATTGTTATTTGGTCTCTCTCTCTCTCTCTCTTTTATTTAAACAGGGCTTACAGAAGATTGTGCTAAAGTTGAAGGTTTTAAGCTTCATCTATCTATAGCTACATACAAGACACATTGAATTACTGCCTAGAAGTCCTAATCCAGCTGTTCACCTCCCGCTTGAAGTCTTGAAGTGACGCGGGATGGTGGAGGTTGGTGTGGCGAACAAGCTGGTTCCACAGGCGGCTGTAGCGGGCTGGAAGGAGCGGAAGTGGTGTTCTGTCCTGGAGAAGGGCACAGCCACTTGTTCCTGTCTGTGGGGTGCTGCTCGGGTGGAGTGTATGGGGGTTGGGGGCACGGGGAGCTTGAGAGCTGCCAGGTGGGGTGTGTTTAGGTTGTGTGCCTTGAACATAACACACAGACCTGCCACATCCCTGCGCTCCTGGAGAGGTTGCAGGGAGCCACGCGGGTGCTGAGGTCCTGTGCGCCTGGACACGATCCAGCGTTGCAAGGTAGGATGGAGGACAGGAGGACCAGGCGAGGGGGGAGTACTCCATGAGGGGGCGTACTTGTGCCTTGTAGAGCACCTCAGTCCCTTTGGCGTCAAGTAGATGGGAGGTGCGCCGTACACAGCTGAGTTTCCATGCTGCATTTTTTTATATTTTTTTAGCATGGTTGGTGAAGGAAAGTCCCGCGCCGAACTCCACTCCGAGAATGGAGATGGAGTCTTGAAGGGGTAGCGTTTTCTCCTCCAGTTGTATCCCCGGCCCGGCTAGATTGTTGACATCTCGCCTGCGGGATATTACCATTGCTTGTGTTTTGTCAAGGGCCAGGGTGACTTGCCAGCAGCCGCTCCAGGCGATAATTTTGTCGAGTGCCATGTTGATGCGACACACTGTGCCTTGCCAGTCCTGTCTGTCGCTGGTGAAGGCAAGGGTGCAGTCGTCAGCGTACGCCTGGGGCTCAGGGATGAGCTGGAGAATGTCATTGAAATAAACATTCCACAGTAGAGGCCCTAGTACGCTGCCCTGGGGCACGCTTGCATTGATGGGGTGCTGGCTTGAGGTGTGGCCGTTAATCACCACCTGCAACGCCCTGTCCTGGAGGTAGTCCCCAATGAGCTGCAGGAGGGCGCCTCGCACACCTAGGCTCTTCAGCTTGGCGATGAGGCCTTGGTGCCAAACCCTGTCGAAGGCTCCGGCTATGTCAAGAGCCACGACGAAGGTGTCGAGTCCCCTGTCCAGCGAGTGGTTCCATGAGGTAGAGTTAAGGAGCAGCAGGTCTGCAGCAGATCTTCCCTGCCGGAAGCCGAATTGCTTGGAGTTGAGGAGATGGTGGGCATCGAGGAAGGCCGTGAGTTTGGTTGTTATAAGGGACTCCAAGATTTTCCCAACAGTGGAGAGGAGGGATACTGGGCGGTAGTTCTTTGGGTCCTGTTTACCTTTTTTCTTGTATATGGCCACCACTCTTGCTTTCTTCCAAAGTGTCTCTCTCTCTCTCTTTGATATATACATTGTCCCAGCGAAACACAAGACGAGCGTGAGTTTGATAGCCGGCCGATGCAAAAACGTGTGAAATACTAATGAGCGAACTTTGGCAGCGAAGGTGGTGGCCGGGAATCTGTTTCCTCCATTAATGAGAGAGAGAGAGAGAGAGAGAGAGAGAGAGAGAGAGAGAGAGAGAGAGAGAGAGAGAGAGAGAGAGAGAGAGAGAGAGAGAGAGAGAGAGAGAGAGAGAGAGAGAGAGAGAGAGAATCATAACGGCTTAACACAACTAAACATGTCTTTGGCCTACAACAGTTACTGAGAACACGGATAATAAGGCACTGTACATGCCCTTTGTTCTTTAAGTAAGTCTTTAGTTCAGAAAATATTAAGTATATGTTCGATTTCCCCAAAGCTCGATATTGAGGTTATTAATTATGAACCAAGCTGAGATCGAAAATATAAATATCCATTACACTCCAGCCAGTTAGGAGCCAAGGTTGACTGCTACCTGTTTGGTACTTAATGATTTTCTTTTATGAATATGTAGGCCCTTGTGAAGTCCATAAGTAACAGAGTAGCGAGTAAAGCATAACTACGAATACTTATAAATATTAATATACTTGGAGTGCACGTTTGGATATCTACCGTTTAAATAATTATTTTTGAGTCCCACTTGGCTATGTATGACCTTGGCCGCCCTGCTGCGGTGAATTACTTATCCCACTGGCCGGGACGTGTAGGGAGCTCCCTTGTAAACGCTGAGCGTTGTTAATGTTTAACCGCTGACCTGCTAGCTTGGCCCTTGTATAAGGAATAATTTTATGCTGAAAATAAGCTGCAAAATGGGCTGGATAAGTACGTACTAGTTAAGTTATCTGCTTTGTCTCCTTTCATTTTGCTCTCAACAAAGGGATAAATGAGATAAGTCTTGGACTTACCGAGAAAAAATATCTTGTGATATATTAAGAAGACCATTTGTGGGATGTTACAATATATATTAATTATGCCTGCAAGGAAGTCTTATCAATGCTGTGAATGTGTTGATGTTGAGAGCCGTTTATGAGGGGCTGTGTTTTTGTGTCTACTAAGTCACCAGTGCTAAGGGAAGGTGTGTTTGTTTAGGGCACATAATACACGCAGCTGCTTTCTCGGTATGTGCGTTCGTTTACAGATAAGAACTATGTGTGGCTTATAAGGAGTGAAGAGGAATTATTGCAAAAGTAGTGTAGCAGTACGGGTTACATTACCAACCGTTTGTGTTTTAGTGCTTTTGCCTTCACTGTCTTTTGTACAAATTTTGTGATTTTATTTAAACCAAGACAAAGTTTAATTTAAAGGTTAATGGTTCCCATGTGCTTAAGTATCCTGTAAAGCAGTAACTTGCAGTGAACTATTTACAGAGGTCTTTTATTTTGCAATCCCCGTGGAGGAATGGTGTGAAAAATTAAACCTTTGGGAGAACGAGGAATGACGTGAAACAACAGAGAAATGTGAGTGTAGCAGGGAGTTGGGAGGACAAGGGTGCGGGTGATTGCATGGGTGTAGCTTGTGAGGCGTGCTGCGTGGGTGTACTGTGGGGGTGTAGACGAGGCTGTGATGTGTCGGTGTTGATGTTAGTGAGAGTGTGGGTGTACTTAATGAGGGTATATTGTGTAGGTGTGGGTGTGGATGAGAGTGTAGTTTATGAAGATGTGGCTTGAGGGTGTGTTGTCTGAGTGTAGGTGAGAGTGTGGGTGTGGGTGTTACTTGTCGAGGCGTATATCTTAGGTGTGTTACGAGGGTGAGGGTGTGGGTGTTGCTGGTGTGGGTGCACCTTAAGAGTGTATTGTGAGGGTGCATTTAAAGAGTGCGTTGTGAGGGTGGGTGGTGAGGCTGTGGGATTAGGGTATTTTTACTATGTTGATGATGTGAGAGTATATTTTGGGTGTGGTTGAAAGAGCAGTTTATGAGGGTGTATCTTGATTGCGTGTAGTGAGGGTGTGTTGGGGGTGTGGGGTGAGGGTAGGGTGACTAATAACGCCTTCAAGACCACAGCGCGGCAACTCGGCTAACATATCATCGTAACAGGGCGAGACTTGCATATTCTTGACAGACAATTAAAGTTAGACAGGAAGTTGAATAAATGCCACTACGAATGCACAGGAAGGGGGAAGGTGAAGAGGAGAGGGAAAGGAAAGGACACTAAAATAAAAGAGATAGGAAGAGAAGAAGGATATATAAGGATACCGTGTACAAAAAGGAAAAGATACTCTGATGGAAATACCGAGACAGCGAAGAAAAAGAAAAAGATAAAGCGATGAAGGAAAGGATGGGGGATGATGTGGAAAAGAAAGACATTATGAAGCTATAAAAATAAGTATGAAGGAAAAATAAATATCAAAGAAAGATACAAGATGGAAACAATGTGGAGGGATGGAATTCTTCTTTTGGGTTTCGGTAAGACTTTTTTTTAAACGGTGGAGACAATAATTACGTAAGTAGTTAAGGGCTGTATGTGTGTCTCTGTGTGCGTGTGTGTGTGTGTGTGTGTGTGTGTGTGTGTGTGTGTGTGTGTGTGTGTGTGTGCTTCAAGTTTCCAAGTAAGCACGAGGGAGCAATATATATGGGTCATTCATATCAAAAAGCTAACTTCCATCTCTACGAGTGGATATGCATACCCAAATATACAGCAAAACATTTTACTCAGAGTTATATTTAGATCACTGGAGTAATACTTCCCTTACACTCAACTTCCTAAAATTCTTTCCTTTTCAAACCCTCGACATGCTATATATGAAAGAGAGAGAGAGAGAGAGAGAGAGAGAGAGAGAGAGAGAGAGAGAGAGAGAGAGAGAGAGAGAGAGAGAGAGAGAGAGAGAGAGAGAGAGAGAGAGAGAGAGAGAGAGAGAGAGAGAGAGAGAGAGAGAGAGAGAGAGAGAGAGAGAGAGAGAAACAAAGACAGAGAAAAAAAAAAAAAGAGAGAGAGAGACAGGCTGCACAGGGAAAGAAAACACACTACCCCCTGTCGGTGATGAAATGGAACAATATTGACAACAAATGGAATGGGGAGAGAAGAAGAGAGTCGGACGGGGTGAAAAAAATACACAGTCGAGGGACAGTGGATTGAGAGGGAAAGAAAGAAATAACAGGAGAGAAAGATAGGAAAGAACGGCAGAGAGAGAGAGAGAGAGAGAGAGAGAGAGAGAGAGAGAGAGAGAGAGAGAGAGAGAGAGAGAGAGAGAGAGAGAGAGAGAGAGAGAGAGAGAGAGGAGGAGGAGCTAGGAGATGAATGACAAAAAGAAGGAGAAGGAGAAGGAGGATTTCAGAAGAACAGAACAGGGTGGTAGCGAAATCGAAGAAAGGAAAAGATGAAGATAAAGGAAAAGGGAGACAAAGGGATAGGCCTGGGTTAATAGGGAGGAAATGGGGTCAGACAGAAAGGAAATAGAGGAATTTATATGGAAGGCCCAATAATGGAGCGAGATTAGGGCCATTTTGGGTGGACGGGAGATAAGAGAAACGAAGACCAACCCAAACAAACATTTTCAGCGGATAAATATGAAGTAAAGAGAAGAGAAAGAAAAGTAAACGAAAGGAGACGAAACCGGGAAAAAAAAGAGGTAAAAAAAGAAAAAAATCGTAAGAAACATAGACGAGGAAAAATAACGAGACAAACACAACGAAAAATATCGCGAAAACAACAAAAAATACAATAAACACATCGGGAGAGAGAGAGAGAGCTGGAGAGGTGAAATGGGAGGAAAGATGAGAGAGAAACGTTGAGGATACCCGCGTTTACCTGGACTTCCGATGACAGGTGGACAGACCTCACGCATGCTTATGTTGGGAACTCATGCGAGGCTAAAAATAACGCTAAGAGAAGGAGAAGAAGGAGGAAGAGGAGGAGGAGGAGGAGGAGGAGGAGATGAAAAAATAAAGAAATACACGAAGAAAAAAATACTAGGTTAGAATATAAACGCTCCAATAGAAATCATGAACGGTATCACATGCAGAGTAATAAGCTACACGCACTTATAAACACACACGCTTATTCATATTCATAATTACACACGCAAGTATAGACGAGCAAACCAGCGCCCAGACGGATGAACATACTCGAACAAAAAGAGTCCAATACACAATTAGATTCTCAATTAGTCTCTCTGATTTGCCTTCGTCTTATTGTTTACTGTGCAACCTTTAATTCTGTCCAGGCAAACACCACATTCATCTGGAGTCGGCTTCAGAGGCTGCGCATTTCCAGTTCGTGACTCATTTCACATACGCTTACTTACAGACCAAGCAAACGGTTTCTTGCAGTACGGACAGTATTTTCCTATCCATCCCCGTCATTTCTGAGAGGATAAGTATTTTCAGGTCCTGCCTCTCATTCTGGCCATAACACGCTCCCAGACTGGGCGGCAACACGATATTTCCCCGACTTAACCTTTGCCTGGCTTGGCGCCTCGCCCTGATGCGTGAAGGAACTTGCCGTGTACCGGAGGGAAGACATGAACAGCCGCCCGTGTTATTAACCTGAGTTACTCCTGGCCCGGTGCCGGCAGGAGGAGGAGGAGGAGGCGGATACATAAAAACAAGGAAGAGCAGGCAACAGAAAGCCTTTTGGCAAGTAACAAGGTTGCCTGCTGGTGTGTTTTATCACTTCGTCTGATAAAAAAAAAGAAAAAAAAAACTTTGCTCTGGATATGCGGCTCATTCCAGGATGAGAAATATGCGTTTTGTAAGCCGAGGACTTGCTGCAAACTGCCATCCTCTCGCGGCACATCCTCGGAGCTCTGACGAACAAAGCGTAACGTTAACTTAAAGCTGGACCCACTTTTACCTCCGTACTTTTTTCAACGTTGTGGAAACAGAGAATAAAAAAAATATGATTGTAAAAATGTGGGACGGTTCTTTTAGCTTTTATTCTCACATCCGGTTCTGTTGCTTGAATTCCTTGCACCGATCTCTTTTACCTCATATGATTCATTCGCCGCTGCTGCAGCGACCCGGCAGCACCAGCAGCGACGGCGGCGGTTTGCGCGACCACGGCAACTGCGGCCACCACCTCCACCACCACCACCATCATCACCGTCGTCACCACCATCACCACCACCACCATCGCCAAAACCATTACCACAACCATCACCACAACAACCCCCCATACCAGCACCACCAATACCGCCATCGCCACCACCATCATCTATAAGGAAACAACGACGGCCAGCATCGTCCCCATCTTGACCACCACCACCACCGTCATACACGATCCAGACACGTATCGACCAACGGCAAACTCCCACTGCTAACAGTATCTACGTCCACCAAAGCCCATCCAGAGTATCCACAAGGACCACAACCGCCTCCAACGACCCGGGCCTGCCACCACCTCCACCCATCACCACCAACACCAACCCTCGCCCACACCATCACGCCAACACAAAATCATTCTTGCAGACACAACCGAACACTCGACCTCCCCCTCGAAGCAACTTTTAGGTACCAGGAAACAAGACACTGGAGGGGTGAGCCACAGTATGTTTCTCTCCGTCCCCCGAGTCCTGAGGTGTTAAGATACTCGAACAAGTTGACGGAATCGATGGGCTACTTCTTCCCATGACTCTTGGCGCGCCAGAACAGGGACGGAGCCAGGGGAGGTGAGAGGAAAGGGCAAACACGTGGCCCTTGAAGACGAGGCGTACTTGGGTGATGGTTTTTCGTACCCACGTCAATCACTTCTAATATCTAGTTCAAAAAAGTTTAAAATGAGAGGGAGAAAGACAATATGTACTGATATGATAGTTCCTTTGCTCTTCTCTGCAGTTATCTGCCAGAGAGATAGTTTTGCGATCATTTACAGACATGTCAATCAGTTTTGCTATCTACTCAGAGTAAGAGGAAAGGAATAATCGGGGCTCCTCAAGACGATACGCACTGGAGTGGTGATTAATATTTTTTTACTAGCTATGCCACGAAATTATCAGCCCGTTTATCAGTTATATTACACTTGATTGACCAAATGAGACGGCTCAACATTCCTGTAAAAAGTAGTAGACAAGAAAACAATTAGGCTCGGAAAGACGCTACGCACTACAATATTGCCGGTTCCTGGGCTGATATTCTTATTAAATATTATCTTGCTTTCATGACATTATCCATAAAACCGAAGTCGTGCAATTCAAACTGGAGAACAGATGCCCAAACTTTCCGTCTACTTTATAAAAAAATGTTTACGTTGTTCCTCAAGACTATAAAGCAAAAACAAAAACAAGAGGGGCCATACAGCAGAAGAAATGCAACCAGAATATAGAGACCGAAGGAAAGCAGGAGCAGAAAACACGGCCATCGAAGAAATTTTTTATTCTCGGCAGAAGTTCACAAGAAAATCCCCTCGGCGGGTGGCTGAGGCGGCGGCGGCGGCGGTGGTGGAGGTGGTGGCAATGGTGGTGGTGGTGGTGATCCAGGGGACTCGGACAAAAATAACCCTCCACGTAAAGCTCCTGCCGGTGCAATCTCGAGGGGAGGACGACGGCTTCAGACTGACGGAATACAGAAGAGGAAACCGCTGGGATAGCAGCACGCTCTCCCCCCAGCCTCCCCTTCCGCCCCCTACACCCTCCACCCTCCTCCTTTTCATTCTCCCGGACCTCTCCTCCTCTTCTTCCTCTACCTCCTCCTCCTCCTCCTCCTCTCCTCCTTCTCCTCCTCCTCCACCTCCTCCTCTTCATCCTCTTCATTTTCCTATTTTACTCTTCCTTCTCCTCCTCCTCTTCTTCCTGCTCCCTCTCCCCCTTTCTCCTCGAAAAAAATAATCAAAATAATCGATAAAAACAAAATAGTACAAAAAATCGTTCTAAAAATGTTAGGTTTCCAGTCTATATCAGTAATTGATTTAGAATCCAGACCCGCGGCTGTGTCCACCTCCTCCCGGCTGGCATCGCGTGGGAATTCGAGCGGAGCATCAGAAAGGATTAATAGTACCTCAAAAAGGCTATTTGGTTCACGTTCTCCCTTTCATGTCGTCATTCTGCTCCAGTGAGCCGCGGTCTCGAGTTAAACGTTAGCTTTTGAAATATACGTGGGAAGGGATTACACTTGGATCACTAATAAAACACACAACACCGTAAGAAACAAAGGAAATTGAATACGAAAAACACTCGGCATCACCTTTGATATAATCTTGGTAAGTCATATCGCTCGGAAGATACAAAAGAGATATAGCATAACAATTAAAAAAATAATGTATATCTACTATAAAAGGGTTATATTTAACATTGGCTTTTGACGTCAACGTGAGAGGTACATGCGCAAGAAAGCTGAAAAAAATATATCACGACAAGTTAAAAAAAAAGGTATATATGAGAGAAAAGGTAAAATTTAACCTTTCCTGTTGAAATAAACGAGGGCAATTTTCAAGCCGTGTCATGCAGTTAATCAGTCAATCAATTCATGAGTTAAGCCGTCAGGAATTTAGTCAGCCAGTCAGCGTGGCTTTCTATCAGTAATCAGAGCCAAGACAAGGCTTTGATAATTAAGTTACCTTTCACGGTCGTGGAGAAAAAAACATTGATAAAATATGCTTAATGTGGCTCACTAGATTTTTACTTAATATTAAATATGCGTTTGTAAAAATACCTTACGCATTGAAACTACTAGATGTAAATAAAATCTCTCCCTCTCCCTCTCTCTCTCTCTCTCTCTCAAAGTGAAATGGAGGGTGCCTCCCAAT
>NC_066564.1:9476014-9491014 GCF_024679095.1 Eriocheir sinensis
TCCGTGGATCTTCAGCAACCCACGATTTCTGCTAGCGTGGTTTTCATTTGTTTCTTGTTATTGGTGTTGATGATGATGGCGGGTAATTCCGTCGTCCTTCAGTGAAATCTACCGTAGCTCTGGAAGATCGTGGACACGTCAGAAAACCACGGAAATATGAGAACCACGCCAGCGGAAATCGTGCTTTGACTGAAGATCCACGGAAAATTTGCCTAGTGTAATAGCCCCTTAAGATGTAGTTCGTAGTCGAGGTCAACGATGGGGCGAGGCAGTAGAAGCAAGAGACTTTCGGGATTGATTTGATGAAGATGCTCTTCCTGGCGTCCTCAGATTAAAATTATTACCTTCAGCATCGGCAGTGGTGAGCATGTTGGGCAGGGGAGGAAAGTTAACGGTCAGCTTTTTGAGATCCACATAAAGAGTACGGGCAAATAAAGAAGGGCTTACCGTTCTCAGGGTTCCCTCAGGACTTCATGATGTGTCTCGTGTTAGCCTCATGTCCAAACGGCACAACACACACCCTTACAAATAGAGGACAGTGGGAGGCAGAGGAGGACGGTTATACAGAGAGGAAAATATAAATTGCGGGTAAGGGAAAGAGCACAGAGAATTTGTCAAACAAGGGACCGAGAAGCAACACGGCTGGGTAGAAAATAAAATTATACGATTTCTGCTCCAGCACTGAGAGCAACGCATCATTTCCGAAGGCCCCACGACGACAACGGACTTGTAAATGAGGGCAGAGAGGGAGGCAGAGAGACAACTAAGAGAAGAGACATGTTAGGTGACAGGAGATGGGAAGGTGTGGGGCACGGAAAGACAAAAGGATCTAGCAGAGAAGAGGCATATAGGTAATCCATACCTGTCCCTCTGTCTCTCTTTCTCTCTCTCTCTCTCTCTCTCTCTCTCTCTCTCTCTCTCTCTCTCTCTCTCTCTCTATCTATCTATCTATCTATCTATCTATATATATATCTATATATATATATAAATATCTATATCTATATCTATCTATATATATATATATATGAACATATCAGCAAAATCATAACATGATGTGCCATCGCAATGAATTATTAATACTCCTTGTCCTTGGATTCATTGCATAATGCTACACAATATACTGAATACTGAAAACACGCCACAACAATGATAAGAACTCAAAATAATGCACCTCCGTGCATTGGTAATATACATGTCAGGTATATCACAAAGCTATGCATGAAATCAGTACATTATCGTCACGTGTCTTATCATCGTCCCAATCGTCACCACTACTACTACTGCCATTGCCAACACTCCCTTCCTCCCCGCCGCTGACAGTATCTAACCCATATTGTCTATACCACCACCGGACCAACAATCCCTGCAACTATAGCTACACCCACCAAGGCATACATAACCTAAGGCATAACTATCACCAGTACCTCAAGTACCTATACCGCCCCGAACTGTTAACTTAGCTATTGCAACTTTCAATGGAACGGACCAAACACGGACCACAACTATGAATCACACGCCCGAAACAAACGAACCACTTGCCAACTCTCGAGAACCGTACACGTGATATCACCAGGATGTTAACAACGACTCACAGTACAAGAAACACGTTATAGAATACACACACACACACACACACACACACACACACACATACACACACACACAGTACCCTTTGACCCTGAATCCCCTCAACACAAGGTAGCGGCCATGTCAACTATTAAGGAGAAAACTGGAGAAAAGGGATGTAGGGCCGTGCAGCGCTTAACATGCCGTCCCTCGAGGAAATTGGTTCGTGAGGGCAAGACATTCTGGATCCAGCGCCTGCCCGCATAATTGCAACAAGCTCTGAATATTGTACATGACCGGCAATAACTCTACGCGGCGAGCGAGAGAAAGAGAGAGAGAGAGACGGCATACCACTAAATGACGTAATATTATATCATTCTCTCTCTCTCTCATATAAAGGTTTCCAGCCGGCACCAGTTATCAGAAGATATGTGTGCCAGGAACAACACGGCGTCGTATACAACACAGACCCTCGCAACGAAAATAAAGTCAGGATGAAGAACACTCGAGATGAAGAGCTGCCGGACGCGTGGGAGTCCTTCGTTGCACTTCAAGGGTCCAACGGGGGATTCCAAGTTAAAGAAGGCTGAGCTCGAATACAAAGACCCGTACAAGTGATAGGTAGCCATTGAACTTACGAGAAGATATTTTGATGAGAATGTGCACGAGACGTATCACGAATGAGAGAAATTATTACAACTATCATGGAAGACAAAGAAATATATGTAATCCTTAAGCACGTGATTTGTGAGATTCCTGGTGGTGACGTGTGAGTTACAGGTAGTAGTCTGCGAACCCTCAAAAGAATACCTAACTGATGTCCCTTGTGGCGCAAAGAGTGACGATTACATTTTTTTTGTGCCATTAAGGGAGAGCTCACTGGTGTCTGCGGATGGGTTGTGTCTGTTGTTTGCGGGGCTTAAATACAGATGGGGTGGCTCAACGCAAGGCTTTTTACGTGTCACCCCGGCAATGTGTACGGCCGCCCAGCCTTGTAATCAGCCGGCCGTGCCTTGCGTCGCGGCCGGCAGGCTCAGTGGCTGACGGGAGTGTTTCACGCCAAACAGCTCAACGACGCCCACAACACAGGCTCAGTAAACACGCGTGCTGTCTGCTTTCTCTCTCATTTACTTTCTCTTTCCTTTTTTTGTAGGTGAAGTGAAATTAGAAATAAGGCCTAAACATATACAGAGGAAACTGCAACTATTATCAAATCTGGACTAAGAATTTGCGGTGTCATTTGAATTCTCTTTTCAAACTTTTCTTTCAAAGACAGGGAAAAATTTGCTAAAGTGAACTCTTTAACAACAGCTTTTTTTGTCATCTCTGCCCACCATATGCCAGCTGGGTTTTTTTGGCAAATATTAAATTATAAAAAGTAAGAGAGTAACGCATCATGTACAAAGAGATTCGCTTTTTTTTAAATAAATAAATACGTACTTCTTTAACTATTCATGCGACTTAATTTCCTTCACGGCGAGCTCCTATTATTAAGCATTAATTTGTTATAGATATATGACATTTTTTGACCATCCAAAGCTCGGTGCAATTAGTGCAGTGTGTTGGGATATTTTTAAACAGTTTTCCGCTGAGAGGATAATTCTGTAGAGCTCTGAGTACAAGTGCAAAAAAATTGCGTGAAGTTTTATATTGAAAAATCCAGACGTAAAATACCTTGTGATCCTTTGGCATACGAAAGGGCATACAAAGCCACATTACTGCTGGACGGAGCACGAGACAACGGCCAACACATCTGATAAGAAAATCACAACGGAAATGGCCCGGTATGATAACGATCAGCTGAAGAAACACAACAACCCAAACAGCAACAACATTATGGCCCGGAGCAACACCAGCAGTAGCAGAAACACCACCACCTTTAATGTGTTACTCTGACTAGCTCAGGTCAGACCCAGGCTCTTCGCTCCTGCCAAGGACTGAAAAAAGAGATCCTGTTACAGAGCCTCGAGCCGTGCCGGATCAGCAGACAGCAGAGTGGGAGGGAGGCTGAGAGAAAAACGGGGAAGGTGAGGGGCAATAGTGTTGAAGAGACCAGCAGACCCTTCTCAACGAACACTTGTTGCTGACCACTCAACCCTTATATGAATTCAACTTTCTTTAGAATACTGCAATATATAGGGTCAGCAGGCGATCACAGAAGAGAAGGAATAGGGTCAAGGAAGGGAGGGGTACAGGTGTCAGGAAAAGAGAATGGAATTAATTGATTCTAGTAAGAGGACACGGGTGAGGACTGCGTGGGAAGGAGGGAACGATTGAAAGGAGACGCCAAACGTACTCTCAAACTCATGATGCTGCTCTGGCTGTGGCGTGTTTGTAGCTGTTCAAAAACCTCTACCTGTCTGTAACACGGATGAGTCTGCCCCTGAACACCACTCGACGCTTGTCTCGCTGAATACCCATAGAAATACAATGATCTAACTTACGGAAGTTTCACTTAAGCATACGTTGTGTGTGTGTGTGTGTGTGTGTGTGTGTGTGTGTGTGTGTGTGTGTGTGTGTGTGTGTGTGTGTGTGTGTGCGTGTGCGTGTGCGTGTGCGTGAGTGTGCGTGTGCGTGTGCGTGTGTGTGTGTGTGTGTGTGTGTGTGGGTGGGTGGTTGGGTGTGGGTGAGAAATATTAGTAACATCAACTTAACAACGATTGGGGTTGATATTGTGATGCACAAAAAAATGTCAAAAAAAGCGCACAATTCAATTCAAATTAATGACTACCGGGAATAATTTTCAGCTGCCAAGATATGCCCGTGAGACGAGGCGAACCAATGACTACAGAATGTGTTGCGCGAAACGAATAAAAAAAGCGTAAACTTCTAGAGGTAGTAAGACTTATACAAGATTTGTGGAAATATGCATGAAGGAAGGATGGCTGGGTCAAAAAGTACATACCTGCGGCTCAGGAGAGGGAGAGTAAAAGATCCTGTAACTTAAGACGAGAAAAGGAGGTAGGGATGGACAGAACGGAACAGGAGTAGATATATTTCTTTCTGTTATGTATGTAGCAATATGATAAAGCAAAGGCAGAGAAAGGAGGAATATGAACACAGGAAAAGTGAAAGGAAAGTAGAGGTGGCAGGTGAGGAGAGAGAGTCGGAAGGGAAGCAGAGATACTGAAACAGGAAGGGGAAGGGGAACGAAATGGAAGAAATGTAAAAAAAAAACAGGAGGGAAAGACAGATTCCATACAAGAAGGATAAAGGCTCCCTATTCAACGGATTTGAGTTGATTAAATTTTGTCACGCTTAAGTAAACTTACCATTGTATTTCAATTTGCTCGTAGCTCTTTCCCTACTCTGCATGATCCACCCTCGTCCTCCTCTTTCCATTTATTAGTGTTCTTTAATCCCCTCCTACATACGGCTGAGACTGTGGAATTCATCAATGCTAATATCGTCATTCTATTTAATTCAGTAAGTTCTGAAGCTAATCTTTTCCGTTCACTTTATCGCGGTCTCAAAACAACGTGACTTTTTTTTTCTACAAGGATAAAACTTAAACGCAAAGTACTGCTTCGAGAAACGATGAGCCAGAAGTTTAATTCGAAAAATCGCTTTACGTTTGAAAACTGTCTTGATACTTCACTCCTGAAAAGCGTCATCTCGAAGGAAGGAGAAATAGAGACAAAGAAAGGCTGTTGCATAGTTTACAAGTGAAAATTATGAAGTAAAGCAAACACTTGTAAGATCTTGCATCTAGCATCTTTGGACAGCATATCATTCAGTTAGTAGGGGTATATGCCGGGGGAGTGTCGCATCGCCCACCCCACATCCGACTATAAATCTTGAATCTCCTCGCATTCTACATACTTGAAATTTCTTTTGCCCCGATGAAAACACCGTAATTTCTGTTTTATCTTAAAATGCAATGAAAAAAATAACGTGTTCCATAAATTTGTCAGGCATGTCATACTAATCAAACAATTTACTTTTCTACAAATTTACCTAAATATTTTTCTCATTTATTATTTTCTTTGGGTCGGCGGCGTGAAGGCAGAGCCTCCAGCCAGCCTCAGTCAATCACAACAAACGAGCTCCAAATTATTTACCATGAAAGCAGTTCAGCATACACACACTGACTGAGTGGCGTGCCGAAATATAATAATTCAATTTGGCATTTACAAAGGTTCATTAAAATTTCAATTACACAGAAAATTGCGCCGACGACACATAATTTAAATGAAAAACGTATATTTGAATTCCCCTCCATCGAAAACGGTCGGGTTGTTGGTCAGGCCTTGAATGTCAGCAACGCAGGCCAGGTTTTTCGACCCAAAGTTTCTCGTTCATGTAAGAATTAGAAAGAAAATGCTCTCTGTTGTGTTGTGTTGTGTCGTGTTATGTCGTGTTATGTCGTGTTGTGTTGTGTTGTGTTGTGCTGTGCTGTGCTGTGCTGTGCTGTGTTGTGTTGTGTTGTGTTGTGTTGTGTTGTGTTGTGTTGTGTTGTGTTGTGTTGTGTTGTGCTGTGTTGTGTTGTGTTGTGTTGTGTTGTGTTGTGTTGTGTTGTGCTGTGCTGTGCTGTGCTGTGTTGTGTTGTGTTGTGTTGTGTTGTGTTGTGTTGTGTTGTGTTGTGTTGTGTTGTGTTGTGTTGTGTTGTATTGTGTTATGTTGTGCTAGGTTATGTTATGTTATGTTATGTTATATGTTGTGTAATGTTACGTTATGTTATGTTATGTTGTGTTATGTTACGTTGTGTTATGTTATGCTATGTTATGTTATGTTATGTTGTGCTGTTATGTTATGTTATGTTGTGTTATGTTATGCTGTGATATAATATGTTGTGTTATGTTATGTTATATTGTGTTATGTTATGTTATGTTTTGTGATGTGATGTTGTGTTATGTTATGCTATGTTATGTTTTGTTGTGTTATGTTATATTGTGTTATGTTATGTTATGTTGTGCTATGTTATGTTGTGTTTTGTTATGTTGTGCTATGTTATATTTTATTATGTTGTGCTATGTTAAGCTGTGTTATGTTATGGTATGTTGTGTTATGTTGTGTTATGTTATATTGTGTTATGCTATGTTGTGTTATGTTATGTTGTGTTAGGTTGTGTTGTGCTATGTTATGTTTTGTTGTGTTATGTTATGTTGTGGTATGCTATGTTGTGTTCTGTTATGGTATGTTGTGCTATATTATGCTGTGTTATGTTGTGTTATGTTATGTCGTGTTATGTTATGTTGTGTTATGTTATGTTGTGTTATGTTATGTTGTGTCATATTATGTTGTGTTATGTTATGCTGTGTTATGCTGAGTTATTTTGTGTTGTGTTGTGTTATGTTGTGTTATGTTGTGTTGTGTTATGTTGTGTTGTGTTATGTTGTGTTGTATTATGATGTGTTTTGTTGGGTTATGTTGTGTTATGCTGTGTTATGTTATGTTGTATTATGTTATGCTATGTTGTGCTGTGTTATGCTATGTTGTGCTATGTTATGTTATGCTGTGCTGTGTTATGTTTTGTTGTGTTATGTTATGTTGTGTTATGCTATGTTATGTTATGTTGTGCTATGTTATGTTGTGTTATGCTATGTTATGTTGTGGTACGTTATGCTGTGTTACACACGACACGACACGACACGAGTTGCGTTGCGTTGCGTTGCGTTCTGTTCTGTTCTGTTCTGTTCTGTTCTGTTCTGCTAGGCTATGCTATGCTATGCTATGCTATGCTACGTTATGTTATGTTCTGTTCTCTTCTGTTCTCTTCTCTCTCTTTCTCTCTCAGGGACAAAGGTAATACCAAATCATTTCTTATTACACCTCCCCTTTAAAGGGTCATTGGAGCAGTCAGTATCAGGAGTACGCACACACATACACACACAAACAGAGGAGGGGACGCGACAGCCGATGACGGTGAGTGCGGCGAGTGCGAGGCGCGAGTGTGATGGGTCCGATGCAAACGATTCTTGTGCAGGTGTGACGAGAACGAGCCGTGAGCCTGTAGTACACGGAACAGAACGGCAAGGAATGTGTGGCGGAACGGCTACGCGCATACACGTTTTGGTTTGTTTGTTTCTTTCTTTCATTCTTTTTACAAGGCTATACTTTTTATGAGCTTGTAGTGAGTGGTGCTGTCTTGTTATCCTTTTTAGTAGAATTATATGGAACAAATATCCCCTTGATGATGATTAAGGGCAAGGTTAGTGTACTAATTTCATATATAAATTATCATCAAATTTTCGGGGCAACAAGCAGGAAATTCTGAAACACGGCGTGAAATCAATATCGCCAATAACACAGCCCGAGGCGAGAAGTATAACGGCGAACATAAAACTTAGAGTAACGGTAACGGCCGCACTAACGCCAAAAAACGGCACCAATAACGCTGATAATGATGACTAGTAATAGATATAGGAATTATAGGAAAATAAAAGTGATAATAATAATAATAATAATAATAATAATAATAATAATAATAATAATAATAATAATAATAATAATAATAATAATAATAATAATAATAATAATAATAATAATAATAATAATAATAATAATAATAAGTAACAATACAACGATAATAAATACAAGAAAAACAACAACCACATGCACAACAAAAGATAACAAAAAAGAAAATAACAATCGACCCTTCTTCCTCCTCCTCCTCCTCCTCCTCCTCCCACAACCCTGGCTGCCGTGATTTATCTTGCTTTTCAGTACATTGCATTACAGCAGCTTCGCGCGGCCCGCCAGTCAGCCACGCGATAACAAGGCCGGGATACAGCGCGGCTCAGCTCACCATTAGCTCCAGCACAAAATGAGATAAAAGATACGATATCGCCTCTTCTAGCTACTGGCCGCGTTAGAATCTTGTATATTGTGAAAATCATTTAAGTATTGGCGATAATATTCTGGACATTTATTACAGTTAAGGAGTCAATCAACTGTCTATAAAATAAAACGTTACTCGCTGTTTCTGTCAATCGAGTTATACTTTTATATCACTGATAATTTGCATTTATTTTTAATCTACATATCATTTTAGAACTCCCGACATCAGGAAACTTTTCTTATAACTGCTTTCATTTGTTTTAACTTGCTAAGTAAAAGTCCATCCTACGCACGCACTTACCTCCTTCTAAATCTTTTTCTCTTCAAAGTGCTCACGGATCCAGTTTACCTCACCGGATCTGTCTTCTTCTTGAATGTTTTTTAAGCAGTTTTACGCAAGAAAAGAATGGAAATACTTTCTTCAATCTCATGTGCAATGACGTCAATCACTACAAATTCTTAGAAAAAAACATATATTCTTGAGCCATAGAAAACGCACTGGACTCAATTAATGCATATGATCGATAAGAGTGAACTCAGTTATGTCTTTAAGCATAAACTCTATTTCGGTGAAAAGCGGCATCGTCGAGGACTAAGAAATATTACAGCTCGGCTAACCTTGAAGGGAGAGGTGGCAGGTGGCGGTGATGGGCAGAGTCTCTTTAGTAATCCGGCGGTGGTAACGGTGACGGCGGGACAGGTAGCACAGGTGACAGGGAAGAGCCTTTGATCCCGTGCTGTCATCTGGAGGGAAAGAAGAGCGGGGTTCAGGCGGAAAGGAAGGGCGAGGGTAAATAGAGGGAAGGAGAGTGACTAAAAAGGTAAAAGTCTGACATGAGGATGATTTTTATTAGAATACATATAATGGAAAGACTTTTAAGTGAAAAATATATCGATCAACATGATCGTCAGAATATAAATGACATACATTACAGAAAAAACACACAAATAATATACATATATGACTTCATAATTCCTGTCCTGGAGAGTAAGCTGTTAAAAGAGTGGATATCTATCTATTAAATTATAAAAACAAATGTAAATCAAATGAGAAATACAAGACTTTCATATTATAAAGACGCTCATTAATCCAAAATATTATGAAGTCTCTCTCTCTCTCTCTCTCTCTCTCTCTCTCTCTCTCTCTCTCTCTCTCTCTCTCTCTCTCTCTCTCTCTCTCTCTCTCTCTCTCTCTCTCTCAAAAAAAAAAAAAAAAAAAAAAAAAAAAACACACACACACACACACACACACACACACACACACACACACACACACACATACACACAAATAAAAACTAAAACAAACAAACAAACGCACATAAAAAACGACACACACACACACACACACACACACACACACACACACACACACACACACACACACACACACACACACACACACACACACGAGTCCATTTTCCTGATATGAAATCCGCGATGGTTATAATGTAAATATATTCTAATCACGATAAGCAAAACCAATATGCCGCAGAACAAACTAATATGTATGCGACCCAGTTCACGAGCCACATCAATAACCAGAAGTGGCAGCGGTTCAGGACGCTGCGTCTAAAACCAACAGCTTATGGAAAACAAGAGTCAGTATTTTCCTTTTATGGATTTTCATTTATTTTTACTCTATTTTTTTCTATTGAGCCCACTTCACGCGGCTTTAAAAGAAATATTCATAACCGAAAAAACAGACAAAATAAATATAAGCAAAAAATTCAGTTCTATTCGACCGTCACTTCCTCCATTTTAATATATCAATGTACTCTTGTTAAAAATTCTATTCTATTCGACCGTCACTTCCTCCATTTTAATACATCAATGTACTCTTGTTAAAAATTCAATTCTAATCGACCGTCACTTCCTCCATTTTAATAAATCAATGTACTCTTGTTAAAAATTCAATTCTGATCGACCGTCACTTCCTCCATTTTAATACATCAATGTACTCTTGTTAAGAATTCAATTCTATTCGACCGTCACTTCCTCCATTTTAATAAATCAATGTACTCTTGTTAACATTCAATTCTATTCGACCGTCACTTCCTCCATTTTAATAAATCAATGTACCCTTGTTAAAAATTCAATTCTGTTCGACCGTCACTTCCTCCATTTTAATAAATCAATGTACCCTTGTTAAAAATTCAATTCTGTTCGACCGTCACTTCCTCCATTTTAATAAATCAATGTACCCTTGTTAAAAATTCAATTCTGTTCGACCGTCACTTCCTCCATTTTAATAAATCAATGTACTCTTGTTAAAAATTCAATTCTGTTCGACCGTCACTTCCTCCATTTTAATACATCAATGTACTCTTGTTAAAAATTCAATTCTGTTCGACCGTCACTTCCTCCATTTTAATACATCAATGTACCCTTGTTAAAAATTCAATTCTATACGACCGTCACTTCCTCCATTTTAATATATCAATGTACTCTTGTTAAAAATTCAATTCTGTTCGACCGTCACTTCCTCCATTTTAATATATCAATGTACTCTTGTTAAAAATTCAATTCTGTTCGACCGTCACTTCCTCCATTTTAATATATCAATGTACCCTTGTTAAAAATTCTATTATATTCGACCGTCACTTCCTCCATTTTAATATATCAATGTACTCTTGTTAAAAATTCAATTCTGTTCGACCGTCACTTCCTCCATTTTAATATATCAATGTACTCTTGTTAAAAATTCAATTATATTCGACCGTCACTTCCTCCATTTTAATATATCAATGTACTCTTGTTAAAAATTCAATTCTATTCGACCGTCACTTCCTCCATTTTAATATATCAATATACTCTTGTTGGCCATTAGATGCAGATTCACTTCGGTTTAGGATAGCCCACATAGTCTGGACCATAGTAGCTGGGGGGTCTGATCATGTATATAAAACTATGTAAATGTATATATTTTTTTTTTCTCACTATCAATATCCCGCCTTCTCTTTTCTCCTAAACTCACTCATCTCCCGATCAATCTCTTTTCCTTTTCATAATTACCTTCTCTTTGCATTTTTCTTTCTTCATTCTCCCACAATCTCTCTCTCTCTCTCTCTCTCTCTCTCTCTTATTATTTCCTTCCTCCTTTCTTGCTTCTCATTCTCACACCTTGTCTCCCACCTTCCCTCCGCTGCAGTAACGCACCACAATGTCCTCCTCCTCCTCACCTTAGGCCAGCAGGTGTCCACGGCGGGAAAACACGAGGAAAAAGTATTCAGGCATCCTCAGCACCCGTCCCAGGCGCAGAAAAGAGCCGCCGCCCGCTGCCTCTAATGCTCCTCGCCGCTCCTTCGCGCCCGGTTTTATTTTCACTTGTTTTGTTCCGAAAAATTAGGGCAAAATGTTCCTGCATGAATTCTTAATTACATGCAGCGTATATTTAGGAATTATTAACACGCCGAGTGTAATTACAAACATGCTTAAGTATAAAAAATGTATGTAAAAATGTTTTCTTCGCTTATATTTAGAACCTTAAATATGTTTTTAATAGTAGCAAATAAAATATGATAATACTAACAATAATAATAATAATAATAATAATAATAATAATAATAATAATAATAATAATAATAATAATAATAATATCAATGATAATAATACGAGGATCAAAAGCAATAATGGGATTTTTTTTTTTTTAACATCTTCGCCTGTGGCGCCGGTAGGCTTGTTTTTGGAGGGGCCTGATGGCATGGCCCAGCCCGTTGTGGCGCAGGCCAGTGTTTATAGTGGCGCCATCTTGCATTGGCTCATGCTGCCCTCCCGGAGCTCATCTTTAATCCTAGAATCTAGAGTCCGGGTTGATAGGTGGTCTTCTGGACAGCATGTGGGTAGTTTTAAGCCACTCAGCGGCGGCTGAAAAATCTCAGCTTGGTGGCACCGGGCGGGGATTGAACTCGCGTCGTCCTGAACGCTGCGCCGTCACGCTAATAGGGTAGAAATAGGAATTTAAAATATGAAAACAAAAATTAAACAAAAGCATAAACAAGAAAAACCAACACGATCAATAACAAAAAAAGGAAAAAATCATAGAAAAAAATGTCGACACAACTGGAAGAAAATTATGACCCAGGAAATTGGCGCTAACATGATACACCAACACTACTAATACGCCACATCAACTCTGCTTCTAATATATGATTCCTGCGTAAATGAAAAAAAATACACATGCTCATAAAAACCAGCTCCATCATGGCTCGCCGCCCTGCACTGAACACACACTTTCCACTCCGTCATCACGAACCTCCTCCGTTATAATTTCCGTGGACAAAATCATGATCCATTTGTCTCTGTCCTCCGCTAATTCCTCGCTCTTTGGGGAGATTCCTGGCACAAAATTACCCTAATCTGCACTTTCATTAAGCTGACAAACATTCATCTCCTTCCCTCTCTCCCTCCTGCTCTCCCTCCCACTCCCATGCACACTCCCTCGCTCTCGCCCCAGTGAAGGCACGCGCCGATATTTTACAATGTTTAGAGAGACGAATTCCTCAGATGTGATGTCTCGACGGACTCAGTAGTTCTGTCTGTCTGTCTGTCTGTCTGTCTCTCTCTCTCTCTCTCTCTCTCTCTCTCTCTCTCTCTCTCTCTCTCTCTCTCTCTCTCTCTCTCTCTCTCTTTTTTTGTTTTTTTTTTTTCTCTCTCTCTCTCTCTCTCTCTCTCTCTCTCTCTCTCTCTCTCTCTCTCTCTCTCTCTCTCTCTCTCTCTCTCTCTCTCTCTCTCTCTCTCTCTCTCTCTCTCTCTCTCTCTCTCTCTCTCTCTCTCTCTCTCTCTCTCTCTCTCTCCGCACGCCACTGGACACTGTTGCCTGGACGGAATACTAAGCAGCGTCGCCGCAGGCCACGGGGACAGAAAACTTAAGTAAACACCGGAGAGGAGTGAAGTCCCCGGCGGCCGCGATGGCCTGGATCCCGCTCCCGCCCGTCCCCGGATCAAACAAAGACAAAACAGTTTTCCAGTACAAAATACATTCGCACAGCATAGGAAGAAAAAAAAACATGAAACATTTTCATTCAATGTATCACAATATTTATAAAAAAAATTGAAGAGAGCCTGCAGAAAACCATTGTTGACAGGTTATGAGTAAAATAGTGACCGTCTACAACAGCGGAAACAGATTGGATTCAAAGGATGGCAAAGATGAAAATAAAGAGAGAGGGAAAGAATCCGTAGATAGGTAGTTTAGAGAGCTGAGATTTTTGGCAGACTCTGTCAAAAGCTTTCGAGATGTCTAAGACAAGAGCAAAAGTTTCACCGAGACGACAAGGAGAGGATGACACAGGAATCAGTTGATACGTTCAGTAGAGCGATGCTTACTGAATCTATTCTGATGTTGAAAAATACGGTTGTAAGGTGCTAAGCGCTTAAAATTAATGTTAAGGACTGTTTCATTTTTTTTATTTTTTGATAGGCAGGAAAGTAAGGCTGTGGGGCAGTAGTTTTAAGAGGATAGCGGTCACCCTTCTTAGGCACAGGTTGGATGCAAGAAACACTTTCAGCAGTGAGGATAGATGTTGCAAAAGGAGATGCAAAAGGGGAGCAATTAATTAAAAAAAAAACATTGGAAAGGGCTCCATCAGGCCCATAAGCCGTCTGGAGATTCACGCCCAAAAGGGCATAGAAAACATGATTATTTGGGATTGTAGTGTCAGGCATCGTGAAGCTGGAAGGGGATTAAAAGGATGAATACGCCCAAAATCCCCCAAAAGCAGAATCTTCAGAGAAGTTTTGAGCGAAAAATCAGGCCTAAATGACATAGGTGACAGCTGTAGTACTATCAGTATTAAAGAGAGACTGGAAAGATTCAGTAAAATTGTAGTACATACTATTCTGGATAGATGCCAAAAGCCTCATAGCAGGATAAATAGAGCTAGTAACATTCTGACATTTTCTATTGATGAAAACGTCTACGATAAGCGAAAAAATATATGTTGCGCGATTTTGGGCATGATTGTCAGGAAGTAGAAACTACTTCTGACGCTCAACTTTATGTTCTACGGCGTCTTGAAGAAAGACTGAGTTGTTCATAGATTCCCGAGTTTATGCAACGGATTCATTTTAAAGATCTAAATAGGTGGATAGATGACACATATTATAAAGAACCTTAAGAAATTACGGTTATATTACCACCACTGAAATAGAATACAGCTAATAACGATATTCCATATAGGGAGAGAGAGCAATCACAAAGGAGTCAGCAATGAGATAAAGTTTCATAATAAGAAACTGTTCAGATGCATAATTGCGAAAGAGGCAGACTGAGGTAGCGGCAGAGAAGTAAATTTTGGGGGAATATGTCGCCACATCTGGGGCAGGGTGGGCGAGGGGCGTGACTTGCCATGGCCCCGCCGCCAAGCCGCAGTCGACGCCACGCCGGGACGAACCATCGCCACACAAACTTTTCCATCGCCCCCAAACCCTGGTTCCGACGTCAAGTTTAAATGCACTGCGGTCCAATGGCTCCCGTTGCATCAAGTTTACTGGCGAAGTTGCCAAAAAGGAGACCCGACAGGCCGGGATTTTTGCGCTGAACATCTGGCTTCAGCCTCGCACATTTGTGTATATTTAACTCAAATATATTTCTCATACTCTAAAAATATCAAGCAATATCCACACCGAAACAACATTGTAAAACATAACTACGAT
>NC_066564.1:9496014-9513514 GCF_024679095.1 Eriocheir sinensis
CTCCACAACCCTTCCCCATTTCCCCTCACCCTCCTTACCCACCTTGTCTTCTCCAATTCTGAACATCAAAAAGCCAATTTCATCCTCGTCAGCCCATTTTCTCACACTCCTTCATCCCTGTCTTATCTTCCACTCTTAAGCCTAGATCTCCACAACCAGTCACCTCTCTATTATTTTCCTCTCTCCCCCTTCTCATAACCATCCTCTAACCTCGCCATATCGTTCCCCGTCTACACTGAACCCTTACAAACTCATTCCCTTCCTAAGCTCCAGAGCCCTTTGCACCCCCCTTTCCCTTCTCAACTTGAACATGGCAACAAAGCTATATTCGTAAGCCTGAGCCCCACAAACCCCAGTGTCTTATCACCCTATTCCGTCACCCCCCAAGACAACAATCCCCCTGCAACTCTGAATCCCTCGTGACTTCACCCTCCGTTTCCCCCCACCCTCACTTGAACACGGCCACTGAGCTCTCCCCATGGACTTGATCCCATAAAACTTCCAGCCTTGAACTTTTTTCTTTGTTCTTCCTTCCCCTTTTATCCACTGAAACCCCATTACTTACTCCTTATTTTCGTTTTAAGCACAAAAACATATATCCTCCTCTTTATATTCAATTCACCCTTCAGGTTTCCTCTAACTATATATCTTCTGTTTGTTGTCCTCGTATCTACTGGAATCCAAGTTTTACAGTTAGGAACATAAAGTCAATAAATTCCTTGCTTGTTTACCAATTAAGTTGCCTCTAACTCAACTCTGAATCCTGTTATCCATCTACACTTTAGTCAAAATCCAATAACTCCTTTCTTTTAAGAGGAGAGTATAGAGACACCTCTCTTCCAGAAATTGATCTCTCTCTTGGCCACTCTTCTAAATCTTTTTATAAGGGCAGTGTTTTGCGGACTTTTTTCTCCTAATTATTATTATTTTTTTTTTGCCCTTCAGATGCTACTTTTACCGTAAAAAAATAAAGCCCCACTTATATCTCCCATCAAACTCTGAACATAACTGCTCTTCCCCCTCGTCTCTCCCCTCCACTCTTCCCCCGATGCCTAAGAAACACATACTACATCGTACTACCAGGTAGGCCAACTATTTCCGTACCGCTCCCCTTCCCCCCTTTCCACCTTGTAAACCACACGATTTGCTCTCCCCTTCCTCCAGCCCACCAAGCCTCGGCGTCCCTAAAGAGTTCCCTTCCCTCTCTTTCCGTCTCGTTGTCTCTCCCAACCCTTCCCTCCGTGACAGCTAAAGGGCAGGTGGGAAAGGACACAATTCATCATTCAGGTGAGGCTCAAATATATTATACATATTCTCTCTCTCTCTCTCTCTCTCTCTCTCTCTCTCTCTCTCTCTCTCTCTCACACACACACACACACACACACACACACACACACACACACACACACACACACACACACACTCACACGCACACGCACACGCACACACACACACATACATCGACCACTTGAAATTTCTACAACATAAACAGATTACTCCAGGGGGAAGATTTATCTCGCGCTTAAAGAAACAAAACAAAGAGCCAATGATGGAAGGAGGTTAGGACGGGAAAAAAGAGGAAGGGAAGGGGAGAAAGAGAGGCGGAAGGCAGGGATGGGAGGGAGGGCAAAGGAGATATTGCAAGCGAAGATATTGAGAAATTGAAAGGAGATGGGACATAGTGGAAGAGGGAGAGAGATATATAGCAAAGGTTATGATGCTTGGAAACTAGAAGGAAGGACGAAGAGGAGATATAGCGGTGGAAAGGATTTATGGACAAGGAGGAAGGGAGAGAGACTGGGAAATGCTGCGATCAGAGGAGGAAGCGGAAAGGTAAAGGAAGAAACGTGGGAGGGGAAAAGGGGAGAGAAATACACGGATTGAAACTAAACAAATAAAGCAGAGAGAGAGAGAGAGAGAGAGAGAGAGAGAGAGAGAGAGAGAGAGAGAGAGAGAGAGAGAGAGAGAGAGAGAGAGAGAGAGAGAGAGAGAGAGAGAGAGAGAGAGAGAGAGAGAGAGAGAGAGAGAGATAGAGAGAGAGAGAGAGAGAGAGAGAGAGAGAGAGAGAGAGAGAGAGAGAGAGAGAGAGAGAGAGAGAGAGAGAGAGAGAGAGAGAGAGAGAGAGAGAGAGAGAGAGAGAGAGAGAGAGAGAGAGAGAGAGAGAGAGAGAGAGAGAGAGAGAGAGAGAGAGAGAGAGAGAGAGAGAGAGAGAGAGAGAGAGAGAGAGAGAGAGAGAGAGAGAGAGAGAGAGAGAGAGATTCAGTTCAACCTCCCATTTCAATTCAGGAATAATTACGGGATGAACGGTAATGTAGGATGGATCTCGCAGCATTAAAGTCTCCCGCTGAAGATCAATCACTAATTTAAACGCTGAGCGAGGCGACTCATCTAGCGCCGACTCTGCCGAAAATCAGAGACACTCCAGGGACGCGCGCTCTACTCATTCCGACAGTTGTGTACGTGTGTGTATGTGTGTGTGTGTGTGTGTGTGTGTGTGTGTGTGTGTGCCCATGATCCCGCACTCCCCATAATTGGTGGGTGTCTAATTTACAATCTTGAAAAAAGTTTAACCAATATTACAACAGGAGTGGCGTGATCCGTTTGGTGTGTCGAGGCTCAACACTGGCCACCTTTTCTCCGTCTATAATAATAATAATACAAAACATTTTTTTCTGAAACACACTTAGCCTACTACCTGAAAACACCAAAATGCAGACCTCGAAGATTACGTTAAGTGCGATTACCAGCACTTTGAAGTTGTGAACGTCTTTATTTAAGTAGATAATCCCTCAACAGGATTTCCTCGCCATTTCTATGTCAAGCCGTCTACCCGTCTCTACCTCACACGGATTCATTCTCCGGTCCCGTTGATCCTACACACAAGGCCTAATCCTCGTCAGCAGGGCCTATTACTGTGCTGTTTAATCTCATTGGGCTTAACGCTCTCCTAATTTTTGCCGCTTCCTTTCCATCCGCCAACAGAAATCTCGGTTTCTCCTTTTCCTCCTGCTGCATATTCCCCTCTTCCACAATCTCCACCGCCGCCGCCGCCCTCGTGCTTCACACCTCGCCGCTGCACACATTGCTCATCCTTTTCTTTTTTTACACTTGGCTCCCACGCAACCCTCAGGCAAGCAATTTCCTGCCTCGCTCCTATGTTGACCTTGACACCTAATTTAATGCTGCTCCGCGTCACTGTACATTAAGCATTCATACCACTTTGAAGGCGGTGGAAATCTCGCTCCTTGCTCCTACTTTTCTTGTTATTTTTCATCTGTTATATTTCTCGATTCTGCCGCCATGGAAGGTTATGTTTTCTTTACACCTTAAAGAGTCATTTGCACTCCACCGATCCTCCACACCCAACACCAATCACTAATGGAGGAGTATTGAAATCTACTCTATTTCCAAATTTCGAGGACTTTTTTTTTCGCATCATTGAAGGCAGTTTCATAACCTAGCAAACTAATACGTTTACTGGATTAACAGCGATACGTTAACTGAAAGGCCGGAGGGACTAATGAAACACCTAAACACACAGTTGTCTTCCACTTTATGGGTTTAAGGCGCTTTCTTCGTATCTCAGGTTCTGGAAAGGTAACTCGAGGTGCGTGACAAGCGAAAAGTCGA
Source organism: Eriocheir sinensis (assembly GCF_024679095.1). Taxonomy (NCBI): domain Eukaryota; kingdom Metazoa; phylum Arthropoda; class Malacostraca; order Decapoda; family Varunidae; genus Eriocheir; species Eriocheir sinensis. The sequence goes on from NC_066564.1 coordinate 9,499,645, forward strand.
GCAAACGAAAAAGAAAAAAAAAATGACAGGATTATATCAACAGTGAAACACACACACACACACACACACACACACACACGTACATGAACACGCACGTACATGCATACAACCACACGATCTCACGCACCCACCACTTCCATTACCACCACCACCGCCATCACCACCACCACCACGAGCAACAACAACAAACACTAACTAACACTGCATACTGCTATCACCACCACGCCTACGACTGTACCCAATCAATACCACCGCCACTAACAGCAACAACCATTACTGTAACACTCACATACACACACCACACATCAGGGGCTGGCTGAGTGGTTAGCGTGCGGGCGCAGTGTCCTGGAGGACCTGGGTTCAAGTCCCGCCCGCCTCTACAAGCTGATAATTTCCATTCATTGCCGAGTGGCTTAAAACTACCTTCATGCTGTCCTGAAGACCACCTATCAACCCGGACTCTAGCGAAGCTCTCTACAGTGGAACGAAAAGGAGTTCTAGGTGGCAGTATGAGCCAAACAAGATGGCTCATCTATAAACACTTGCCTGCACCACGAACGGACTGGGGCCGACCAGTAGGCCGTTAAAGTTAACCTACCGGTGCAACATGGCCGACGTAAAAATACAAAAAATATGAGAATATATCGATTTCACCAGAGAATCACCACCGCGAACAACACCAACCACAAATAGAACCACCAACAACACCAAAACACCAAATTAACAACTAGCCGGTTCTAACAGACACTACCACTGCCCAAACCACAACGAACACAGTCGCATCCATCCACCATCAACAACACCCACATAAACAACTAACACCAACACTACCACTTACATCACCACCACCACCACCAAGAACCAACACCACCACCACCACCACCTCCACTACCAGGCCAGTCTGTCGCGTCATCACTCGCAGCAGAGCAAATAATCATAATTACGAGTTTCACGCTTGCCTTCAACACCAACACCACGGGAGAACGGACCAACACACGCACAAACACTCATTACAAGCTTTTGCCGTCACTTTTTTCTCTTTGTGTGCGTGCGTGGGTATGTCTGCGTGTGTGTGTATGCATGTATATGTGTGTGTGTGTGTGTGTGTGTGTGTGTGTGTGTGTGTGCTTTTAGTTCGCCCCGACCCATCAAAGCGGCCACGTAACTCATTCAATCAGCGTCGCAATGCATCAGCACAGCGTCCGTCCGCCCGTCCGTTAGCCCGTCATTCATTTATGACCCCGCTAGCCATAAGCAGTTTCCGTGTATGGCTCAACCTGACGCGCTCCCTGGAAACCCTTCACGCGCAATTAACCCACTGAAGGAATTATGAGGGCAAAAAGAGAACACACACACACACACACACACACACACACACACACACACACACACACACACACACACACACACACACACACACACACACACACACACACACAAACACACCTCGCCTATCCTCCCAACACAGAGCATATAACCATAATCACTAAAAAAGCGCAAGGAAACGAACACACGAGAGGCTTGACAGGGCCGTTTTGCGCATTTTACACATTAGCGAAAGGGAGCCGGAGCACTCGTCGGATGGGCGCGGGAGATCGGATGCCAGGAAGATTAATGAAAGGACGCGGCGTACCTGAGGACTATTGAAAGGAGCGGAGTCAGGGGGAAAGTGAAAAAGGAGGCCGAATACCGAAAAAAGAGAGCTGGAAACGGCGGAAAGTAAGCCTGAAAAATTGGAGTGAGGGTCTGTAAAGAGAAAGGGAAGTGTCAAAAGAGGGGAAAGGCAGCGGGAAAAAGCGAGAAAGGAAAGGCTGTAAAGGTCAAAAGGGGATCAGAAAATGAGGAAAGGGTGTGAGGGAAACAAAAGGAAAAGGAAAAGGAAGTGAACAAAGTCAGATATAAATAGACGAGAGAGAAGGAATGAGGGCGAGAGGAAAGTGAATGAGAAATAAAGGAACAGAGAAAGGAAGGTAGAGAGAAACAAAAGGAAAAGAAAAAGTAAATGAACAAAGTCAGATGAAAATAGACGAGAGAGAAAATGACACCGAGAGGAAAGTGAATGAGAAATAAGGGAACAGAGAAAGAAAAGTAGAGAGAAACAAAGAACAGAGAAAGAAAAGTAGAGAAAAACAAAGAATAAGAAAAGATGGCGCCATTATAAAACACTTGCCTGCGCCATGACGAGCCGGGGCCGACTACCATCCAGGCCCCTCAAGAAAGCCTACTGGCGCTAAAGGCTGACACGTAAAAAAAAAAAAAAAAGGAAAAAAAGGAAAAAAAGGGAAAAGGAAAAGAAAATGAGCAAAGTCAAATGAAAATAGGCGAGAGAGAAGGAATGACACCGAGAGAAAAGTGAATGAGAAAATAGAAAATGGTTGTTGGTGGACGAGCGAATGACGGATGGAAAAGGGAGAAAGGACGGATATTTTTGGAGCTTATGCGTTGAGGAATACTGATAAAAATACTGAACTCTGGAAAATGAATTTGAGAGGAGGAGAGGGAAAAACACAGAGGGAGAAAAAAAAATCAGAAAAAAAAGCTTGAAACTCCATTTACGTAAAACCCGACCATTCTCTCTTTAGTCCTGGGCGACAGTCACCATTTGTCCCTCCTCAGGTTCAGCCTCGGCGCCAAACAAAGCTCCGAGCGTAGCATTTCGCTTTACTTTTATTCGGTTCCTCTTTTAATCGTGAGTGCATGAGGCCTGACTTACGAAATTGCTGTAGGGAAAGCCCATGGATGTGTGTGCGTGTGCGTGTGCGTGTGTGTGTGTGTGTGTGTGTGTGTGTGTGAGGCAATGGTAGGGGAAGGAACACCGTGCACTCCAGTAAACGCGTCAGAAAAATAACAAACAGGGCGAAGCTGACTTTCAAAAGGAGACGAGACGGGGAAGGGCCGCTGATGACGATAGGGTGGCCAGAAAAAGAGAGAGAGAGAGAGAGAGAGAGAGAGAGAGAGAGAGAGAGAGAGAGAGAGAGAGAGAGAGAGAGAGAGAGAGAGAGAGAGAGAGAGAGAGAGAGAGAGAGAGAGAGAGAGAGAGAGAGAGAGAGAGAGAGAGAGAGAGAGAGAGAGAGAGAGAGAGAGAGAGAGAGAGAGAGAGAGAGAGAGAGAGAGAGAGAGAGAGAGAGAGAGAGAGAGAGTAGCCAGACAGGTAAACAGTGACACAAATAGGCAAACAGCACCATGAGGGGAGGGCAGGTGGGTAGGGGGACAGGGCTGGAGATAAAAAATACATAGTTACGTTCCATCCCTCCCTAAAATAACCGGAATATATTTACATGCTGTCCTTTTCCTTACCCTTTTTTTTTCTTTTCCTCCCTTTTCTCGTCATCAATACTTCCCTTTCCCCGTCACAGTTCTGTTATTTATTGTGTTTTTCGTGTATTTCCTCATCCCAAACCCCTTAATTTTCCCCTTTTTTTTCCTTTTTTTTTCTTTACACCTCCAATTATCTACTGTTCATTTCCTTCCATTATTTTTTCCTCCTTTTCTTCTTCAAGTCTATCCTTTTATCTAGTTATTCCCCTTCTTTTTCGTGTCCCTATTCTCTCTCTCTTTCCCCTTTTTCTAGTCCTTTTTTCATTTTTTCTCATTTTTCATCATCCATATTTCTCTTCCTTTTACCATCATCTCTTTTGCTTTTTAATTCCTTGCCCGCAGCCTCTCTCTCACTCTCTCTCTCCCTCTCTCTCATCCCCTCCTCTATCCTTAATCTCTCTTCACCCCCTTTCCTCCCCAAGCCAATTCATTTACCTGCATTTCTTTATTAATCTCCCCAAACCTCTCTCTCTCTCTCTCTCTCTCTCTCTCTCTCTCTCTCTCTCTCTCTCTCTCTCTTCTCTACCCCTCTCCCATCAGCTGCTTTCCCTTTTACATTAATTAAATCCATGCCTCCTGTCCTTCTCATTTATGTCGCCGTCCCCAACACCCTTTTTTTCCCTTTTTGTATCTCTCCCGCCGTCCTATCTTCCTCCTCCTCCTCCTCCTCCCCCCGTTCCTGCCACCCCTTCCCACCCTTCCCACTCTTCCTCTAACCCTCCTGACTCGTGCCTTTTAACTTGTCTCCAATTACCAGTCATCAACTTTCGCTCCTGTTCTATTAATTATACCACCTCTGCTAACACGCTGCCTCTACGGGGGGGGTGAGGGGTGAAGGAAAGGATACATAGTACATCTCGGTCTGCTTCCTCCATTTAAATTCTACCCTTTATTGAGATCGCAAGGAGTGTGATTGTATATATTTTTCTTCTTGGGGGGGAAGTGAGTGAGTGTGTTTTCAAAAGTCATAATATTTGTGCCCTCAACTTGTTAGCTCCCATTACGTACCTGCTCGGTTAAAATAAATAAACAAATATATGTAGAGAGAGAGAGAGAGAGAGAGAGAGAGAGAGAGAGAGAGAGAGAGAGAGAGAGAGAGAGAGAGAGAGAGAGAGAGAGAGAGAGAGAGAGAGAGAGAGAGAGAGAGAGAGAGAGAGAGAGAGAGAGAGAGAGAGAGAGAGAGAGAGAGAGAGAGAGAGAGAGAGAGAGGGGGGGGGGGGTCAGAGGTGCAACGTTAGGTTAGGATGAAATGAGCTGACACCTAAATTTTATACAACACGCAAATGTGTCGCAGTTCCGGGTTGGAGTAAAGCCTTGGGTGGAGGGAGATGTGGAGGAGGGTGGAGGAGGAGGAAGGTGGAGGAAGAAGGTGAATGTGGAGGAAGGTGGAGGAGGAGGAAGGTGGAACGAGGGAAAGGAAGGGTTGGGCAAGGAAGGAGCTCTTGTCATAAGTAAATTATCAACTTTGTCTAAACTCGCGCTAATGCTGAGCAAGTTCGCGAAGTTGGAAGGAATTAGAGCGAAAAGAAATTTGGCTTGACGATATGCGGGTTCCTCACCTCACAAGGAGTTGAGGAAAGAGTGACGGCAGGAGGAGGGTAAGGCGAAGAGGATGAGAGAGAGAGAGAGAGAGAGAGAGAGAGAGAGAGAGAGAGAGAGAGAGAGAGAGAGAGAGAGAGAGAGAGAGAGAGAGAGAGAGAGAGAGAGAGAGAGAGAGAGAGAGAGAGAGAGAGAGAGAGAGAGAGAGAGAGAGAGAGAGAGAGAGAGAGAGAGAGAGAGAGAGAGAGAGAGAGAGAGAGAGAGAGAGAGAGAGAGAGAGAGAGAGAGAGAGAGAGAGAGAGAGAGAGAGAGAGAGAGAGAGAGAGAGAGAGAGAGAGAGAGAGAGAGAGAGAGAGAGAGAGAGAGAGAGAGAGAGAGAGAGAGAGAGAGAGAGAGAGAGAGAGAGAGAGAGAGAGAGAGAGAGAGAGAGAGAGGAAGGTGGATTTGAATACGAGAATAAAGAATGGGAAGGAGAAAGAGAGCAGAATGAGAGGAGACAAATGGGCGTAGGGGTGTAGAAGAATTACAGATGAATGTGTGGGTGAGGAAAAGGAGAGAGAAAAGGCAATAACAGAGATGAATTGCCGTAAGCAGCACGAGGGAGAGAGAGAAACGAATGGAAAGATAAATGAATGGATGAGGAGTGGTGAAGAGGAAAAACGGCAAGTAAAAAAGAAAAGAATGTGTAGAGAGGGACATAGTGGGGAAAAAAATAGACTAATGAACGGGTGAGGGATGGGAATAGGGAAGAACGAGAAGCAGAAGCATAAATTAAAAATGGCACAACGAATTGGTGGGAATGGCACATGGGATGAAAAAGGCGGAGAAAGAAAGCAGGGGTAGAAAAATGGAGAGGGAAAAGAGCACGCACAATGAAAATATTTAGGATGGAGAGTAATTATGAAAACGGAAAAGGGCTGGAAGCGATGAACGGCCGAGCAGAGCACTGACAAATAGAGGCGGGAGGAGTGGACGGGATGAATTCAAAACAGAATTTTCCATTTCACCGTCATTTAAAATTAATTATATTACGCTATTCTATTTTTCCTTTCATTTCAACGAAAATAAAATGTTATTAATATTTCCAGTAATTTCCTTGCAATCAAAACCACTTTTTGGAAAATAGAAAGTTCGTTAAGCAATTTTACATCAAACAGATTTAATAACATATCTCATTTCATAACTTATTTAGTATTCGCACAAAAAGTTTCACGGTTGCCGAGTCGCTTCGTTCTCTGCCGCAGAGTTAAAACACCAGACGCAGCGGCGCGGCGGGCACAGCGGCGCGCCGCAGCGCCATCAATCATTCCATCATGCAGGCAATTACTCTCGCACCACTTCCAGGTGTGCTAATGAGCGAGAAGACACCTGGAGGAGCATGCATAATTTATTCCTTCGCAACTTTTCATCATTATCCCTTGAGAACACCCTTTTGCAAGTCGGAGGCAAAAAACACTATCTCATTTACCACGAGTTACAGCCAAGAAGAGTGAGGATTACATCAGGTTCTTTTCCTTCCCTCTTTCCTCGCGCCAGGACTTCAGGGGAAACTCGGGACACCTGCGCTGTCGAGACTTAGGAAGCAAGAACGCAGGGATATTTTCAGCAAGCCAGGTGTGAGAGGGACTGACAGGTAAGGAAAAAGAAACAAAATTAGTTGGACGGATAAAGTGAGAAAGAAGCGTATAAATAAAACGACGTTGAAATGAAGACAAATGAGTGCAACAGGTGTGATCAGAGGGAGAGATGTGATACAGCGAGACGCTGTAAGTAATAAGGTTGTCAAGACAGATATATGAAGGTATTATTACAGGGAAAGTAGCCGTGGAAACAGGAGTGGAAATGGGAAAGAGAAGCGAGTGTGCACGATATGAAAATAAAGGAAAGAAGAAAATTAAAGAACAAAAAAAAAGAATGGCAGTATTACAAAAAAAAACATGAATACTAAATGGTAGAAATTGCAAAAAAATGTGAAGATAAACGTGTTCATCAGGTGTGCGCGACGGTACGGTACGAAACGCTGAACAGTACACGACTAACAAGTGTGGGACTAACTAATGCATAACAAATTTAGGAAAATGGTGGTACTGTAAATTACACCAGAATGTTGAAACGTCTGTGTGGAACAAGTGAGAGCTTTTTGTAATCCACGCGAGCATGTGTGGAGCAAGTGTGATTATCTGACAAAATAGACCAGACGTGAAGCAAGCGGTAATTAGGCGAACGGGCAAGAGAGCAGCGGCATAACACAATGACAAGTAATGAGTTTGATTCAGGAGGCGAGTGAGAGCTGTGTGACGGTGCGTGACGTGTACTGGCCGGCCATGCGAGTGTTCATAATAATAATAATAAAAAGATAGATATATAGATAGATAAGTAGAAAGTGGCATATAGATGAATAAAAAGATTGATAGATAGAAGTACTTATATTATTTCTTTTAACTTCATAAGCGAGGTGGAAGTAAAATGATTACTTTTATTTACGTGGAATGTTTGCTTAAAGAGAAAAATAAATTGATTATTGCCCTTCCACTTCCTCATTGATGAACTTGTTTACTTTTTATAGTCCGGTGAGTTTAAGTAAGTCATGGAAGGACAGGAGAAAACGTGGAGAGAAGTAATAAAGAGAGAATGGCTGAGGGTGGAGGAGAAAATTGGTCGTAAAATGTGAGTTTGCGAACTGAAAAATGAACAGAGTTGGCGGAAGAGGAGCAAGGGGAAAAAAAGATGACAGCAGGAAATGAGAAAGTTGGCAAATGACGTGAGATTTCAGAGCCACAAGTGAGGAATTCGAGCAAGAAAACGTAGACCACAGAGAGAGAGAGAGAGAGAGAGAGAGAGAGAGAGAGAGAGAGAGAGAGAGAGAGAGAGAGAGAGAGAGAGAGAGAGAGAGACACAATAAAATGTTTCTGCAGAGAATTCTTCGTTCCATTATCCAAAAGCAGCATCACCAGGCTCATAGCGCGTGACATTTGGGTTTGGTGAGCTGCGCCGCGGCACATTTCCAAGGCATCCAATTAATTCCTCACACTGTTGGGATTTCACTCGTGATAAGTTGATGAAATTATTTATAAGTGCAGGTGATAACGTCTGTTAGGCAAAAAAAGTACCAAAAAGGAGAGGACGCGGAATGAAAAAAGGATGTAAGGAGAGAAAATTGAAAGAATGATATAAAGAAAGACATAGAATGAAAAAGACAGAAAATAACTGAAGAATGGACAATGCGGGAGTGGAAGGTTTTCACGAGTCTATGTTTACACACACACACACATACACACACATACACACACACACACACACACACACACACACACACACACACACACACACACACACACACACACACACACACACACACACACGCACACACACACACACACACACACACACACACACACACACACACACACACATTTATATATATATATATATATATATATATATATATATATATATATATATATATATATATATATATATATAGATATATATATATATATATATATATATATATATATATATATATATATATATATATATATATATATATCATGAAAGTGTTTCTTAAGAGTTCAGTAACCCTTTCATGCGACGACACAGTGAGAAACCTAAGAACAAATATTTAAAATTAAAAGTAATTCCTAAAAAGAAAAGAAAATGCAACCAATCATACACACTTGGTCCTCACCTGTGCTTCCGCTTAATTAATGGCGGAGGAGGAAAATAGAAACATAACTGTTGAAATTAGCAAGGTGGAGAACATTAATTAGCGGAGTGTCAGGTGTGGCGGGTAGAGGCGTCACAGAAGAGGAAGGAAGGAGGGGAAGAGCTCAGCGGGAGGAGACGCGGCGATCACGAGAATCAGGAGTTAGGGGAAAGACGTGTTAATGGGATAAAGGTCGAACTGATAAAAGTCCGCTAAGGAAGACTGACCGGGCGTGAATAAATAATAGGGACGCTAACAACTTAGAAGGGCAAGGAATGGAGAACAGAGAGAAGTTAGTGGAAGAGTGACATGCGTGAGAGAGAGAGAGAGAGAGAGAGAGAGAGAGAGAGAGAGAGAGAGAGAGAGAGAGAGAGAGAGAGAGAGAGAGAGAGAGAGAGAGAGAGAGAGAGAGAGAGAGAGAGAGAGAGAGAGAGAGAGAGAGAGAGAGAGAGAGAGAGAGAGAGAGAGAGAGAGAGAGAGAGAGAGAGAGAGAGAGAGAGAGAGAGAGAGAGAAAATTACATTAGCCCTCGACGTAAACATTCTCGCATTACTTCTGCCAGTGGGAGTTTTACCGACAACAGAAATGAAGAAAACATAAGGATGAAGAAAAAATCTCCAAAAAAACAAACAAAAAAAAGGAAAAGAGGAAACACGACGCGATAACCTAAAAAAAGAGGAAACAAAATATAAGCATGAAGAAAATTGAATTATAAAACACGTGAAAATAAATTAATAAAAAGCATGATCCTTACCTTAACAATAAAACGAAATAGAAAAAATACACAATAAAGAACACCCCAGAAGTAAAGAAAATAAAAAGTCCCACCTCTTTCTTCTACTTAAAAACTTACTAAAACAAATACGAGTAAAAACGAACAGCACAACCCGTACTCGAGAAACAAAAGCCTGCACTCCATACCTCCTCCTTTCCATACCATCCATTTCCCTTAAGAGGACGGAGGAGGAGGAGGAGAAGGGAGGCCAACAAACAGCTAACGTAGGTCGGGAACAACGGGAAGTTTATGTGGCATGGCAGCTGCGTCCATCGCCAATATATATCGTCTTTTAGGGGATTTTGCAGGGCAGGAAAAAGGCAAGTGTGAGTGGTGGCGTCAGCAGGGCTTTGGGGGGAAGGAGAGGGAGGCGGGAAGGTGGAAGGGAGAGAGGAAGAGCGGGGAAGGCGAAGGAATGGAGGTAGAGAGGGATAGCGGGAGGAAACGAAGGAAGATTAGGGAATGGCGGAAAGGAAGAGAAGCGAAGGACAGGGAGGCTGGGAAGGTGAAAAGGAGGGAGAGGAATAGCGGGGAAGGCGAAGGAATGGAGGTAGAGAAGGATAGCGGGAGAACACGAAGGGAGATTAAAGAGTGTCGGAAAAGAAGGGAACTGAAGGAGAGGGAGGCTGGGAAAGTGGAAGGGAGAGAAAGGAAGAGCAAGGGAAGGCGAAGGAACGGAGGTAGAGAGGGATGGCGGTAGGACATAAAGGGAGATTAAAGAGTGTCGGAAAAGAAGGGAAGTGAAGGAGAGGGAGGCGGGAAAGGTGGAAGGGAGAGAAAGAAAGAGCAAAGGAAGGCGAAGGAACGGAGGTAGAGAGAGATGGCGGGAGAACACGAAGGGAGATTAGGGAATAGCGGAAAGGAGGATTGCAAGAGTGAGAGGAAGGGAAATGAAGGAGAAATGATGTTTGAAGGAGAGGAGGAGGGGGAAGGAAAAGGGAAGTGGGCGGAGAAATAGAGGAGAGGGAAATTTGAGAGAAGAAAGAGAGAGCGAAGGAAAATAAATGAAGAACTGAGAGAGAGGAGGAAAATCGGCGAATGAAAGAAGGAAAGGTGGATTGGAGAGAAGAAGGGCGAAGGAATGGCGGAGGGAAAATGAGGCGAAGGAATGGAGGAAAGCAGGAATGGAGAGATAAAATGGCAAGGAGGCGAAGGAATGACGGAAACGAGGAGAGAAGAGAAGGGGATGATGGATGGGGGAATGGAGGATTGAAGGAAGAGGAGGGAGGAGGAGGAGGCAGGAGAGAAAAGAAAGACAAATGGTAAAATTGGAAGAGGGGAGGAGAAAAAGAGGCGGAGGAATATAAAAACATAAATAGTACTAAATGTAGAGAGGAGGGAAAGTGATGGCAAAGTTAGGGCATAGCGCTTGACCTCTGTGCTCATCTCCGTCACATTAGCCTTTGATTAATCCTGTCATGCGTAAATATCCATCACCTAGGGACGCAGGACCATGCACTGTGATATCCGGATTACCCAAGTTACCTTCCCCAGTTTTCTCCAGGATAAACAAGGCAAGTAAGAAACTGTGAAAGAATCGGACAATGAAAACACAAAAACAACAGAGAAGGGAAGGAAAAAGTTGTAAAGTTTCGTTTAGTCGGCATATGCCGGAGAGAGACAGGAGGGGAAGGAATTATAGGAGAAGGTAACAGATCCCAGGAGACGGGACACAAAGAAGGAAAGGCAATGAAGGATTAGATGGAAGGAGGATACAGAGCAAAAGGTCAAAATGAAGGATAGGATTAACAAGACAAGTTGGAAGCGGTGAAAGAATCGGGCAATAAGGGACGTTGAGAAAACAGAAGGGAAAGCCATGGGGGATTAGGTGGCTGGAGAAATAGACCGAGAGGAGAAAACAAAAGAAAAATGGGATAAACAAAGCAAGCTAGAAATGGTGAAAGGATCGGGGAATAAAGAATGAAAGCAATACAGAAGGGAAGGCAATGGTGGATTCCTTTTGCGAGAGTGATATAGAGGAGGAGGAGGAGGAAGAGGAGGAGGAAGAGGAGGAGGAGGAGGAAGACCACAGTGGAGATGAGGCCGCCCGAGGAGCCGTGGTGGTGAATGGTAATGAATGTCGGATGAATAGTAATGAATAACTGGTGAGCGCCGCGAAGAGGGACGGAAGAGAGAAGGATGGGCAGAGGCGGGGAGGAGGGATGGGATGTCTAGCCTATAGGGAAGAGGAATAGAGGATAGGTTGGGGATGCCGGGATGAAGGAAGGAGGAGAGGAGGATGAGCAGAGGCGGGGAGGACGGATGGGATGTCTAGCCAATAGGGGGAAGGAACAGAGGATAGGTTGAGGATACCGGGATGAGGGAAGGAGGAGAGGAGAATGAGCAGAGGCGGGGAGGAAGGATGGGATGTCTAGTCTATAGGGAAGAGCAATAGAGGATAGGTTGGGGATGCCGGGATGAAGGAATAAGGAGAGGAGGATGGGCAGAGGCGGGGAGGACGGATGGGATGTCTAGTCTATAGGGGGAAGGAATGAGAGAACTGGAAGAGAATAGAGGATAGGAAGGAGTAACAATAAAAGGACGGATGGGATGTCTAGCCTACAGGGAGAGGAAATAAGAGGACTAAAAAGAAATAGAGGATAGGAAGGAGTGACAATATAGGGACGGATGGGACGTCTGTCTAAACGGATTCTTTTTTTTTACAGCAAAGGAAGCAGCTCAAGGGAAAAATATATATAATAATGAGAAAAAAAAAGCCCGCTAATCACTGCCACTAGGAAAAAGAGTTTAGAAGAGTGGCCAAAAAGAGAGGGAGAGGGAATGAGAGGATTGATAAAGGGCATTCTATATACGGCGAAATTGATAAAAAGGGGTAGACTATAAAGGGAGGAAGGAATTAACGAAAGGACAACCATGACAAAGATAAAGGGAAGGAATCAAAGGAAGTCTCAAGGGAAAGGATCTGCAGGAAAGTGGGTCAGCGGGGAGGAAGGTGAGGTGGCCCAATGCGGAGAGGACAGAAGGAATGGAGTCGAGAAAGTGATGGGAAGAGGAACGTTTTATTAGGAGAAAATAAAAGGAAGAATCAGGAATAAGGGAAGGACTAAAGGGAGAATGCAAGATGAAGGAACCATGATAAGGGAAGTCAGAATCAGAGTTGTTGAGAAGGTAAGGTCGTAAAGGAGGGAAGGAAGGGGCATAAAGATGGATAAGGAGGAAATGGCGCGGATCTGCACACGGATGGAGGTGACGGATGAAGGAGTGCCAGGAGGGAGGAGAGGCACGCGGAAAAAGAGGAACAAAAGGAGAGAAAAAAAATGTTACGAGGGAAGAAACGGCACCGAAAAATAACAAAGAAGGGATGAAGGATGAAGAAGGACGAAGCAGTGCCAGGAGATAGGAGAGGTAGGGAGAAAAAGTCAGGAGATAGGAGAGGTAGGGAGAAAAAGTCAGGAGATAGGAGAGGTAGGGAGAAAAAGTCAGGAGATAGGAGAGGTAGGGAGAAAAAGTCAGGAGATAGGAGAGGTAGGGAGAAAAAGTCAGGAGATAGGAGAGGTAGGGAGAAAAAGTCAGGAGATAGGAGAGGTAGGGAGAAAAAGTCAGGAGATGGGAGAGGTAGGGAGAAAAAGTCATGAGGGAGGAGAGGTAGGGAGAAAAAGTCAGGAGAGAGGAGAGGTAGGGAGAAAAAGTCAGGAGAGAGGAGAGGTAGGGAGAAAAAGTCAGGAGATAGGAGAGGTAGGGAGAAAAAGTCAGGAGGGAGGAGAGGTAGGGAGAAAAAGTCAGGAGATAGGAGAGGTAGGGAGAAAAAGTCAGGAGAGAGGAGAGGTAGGGAGAAAAAGTCAGGAGATAGGAGAGGTAGGGAGAAAAAGTCAGGAGTTAGGAGAGGTAGGGAGAAAAAGTCAGGAGATAGGAGAGGTAGGGAGAAAAAGTCAGGAGATAGGAGAGGTAGGGAGAAAAAGTCAGGAGATAGGAGAGGTAGGGAGAAAAAGTCAGGAGATAGGAGAGGTAGGGAGAAAAAGTCAGGAGAGAGGAGAGGTAGGGAGAAAAAGTCAGGAGATAGGAGAGGTAGGGAGAAAAAGTCAGGAGATAGGAGAGGTAGGGAGAAAAAGTCAGGAGATAGGAGAGGTAGGGAAAAAAAGTCAGGAGATAGGAGAGGTAGGTTTAAAAAGAGGAGCAAAAAAGTTTAAAAAAGCAATGCTACTTGGGGATGTAGCGGCACCGAAGAAGAACAAAGAAAGGAAGAGATTTCAAAGGAAGGAGATGAATGAAAAGAGGCAAAGAAAAATATAATAAGAATGTTAAGAAGGAAGCAAAAATGTACATAATGGGATGAAAGAAAATAAGAGGATTCAGAGGAGGGAAAGGAAGGGAGGGAGAGGGGAGGAAGAGTTCATGTTGGGCCTGAGGCAGAGCTAAGGGAAGACGTATTCCTTAAAAGAAGCGGAGAAAAAGACTACTTGCTAGGGCTGAGAGCTCCATTGGCTGTTTAACTTTTTATTCCTCTGTTTATATATTCGTTGCATTAGCATTCACCAATAAGCTTTCTGTACCACCAACTCAGCTAATTCCAAT
>NC_066564.1:9516014-9576014 GCF_024679095.1 Eriocheir sinensis
CCTCCTCCTCCTCTTCCTCCTCCCCTCAAGAGATAGTTCCCTTTCCTCCTCCTTCTCCTCCTCCTCCTCCTCCTCCCCTCAAGAGATAGTTCCCTTTCCTCCTCCTTCTCCTCCTCCTCCTCCTCCTCCCCTCAAGAGATAGTTCCCTTTCCTCCTCCTACTCCTCCTCCTCCTCCACCCCACAACAGATAGTTCCCATTCATCCTCCAACTCCTACTCCTCCTCCTCCTCCTCCCTCAAGAGACAGTTCCTTCCTCCTCCTTCTCCTTCTCCTCCTCCTCCTCCCCTCAAGAGATAGTTCCCTTTCCTCCTCCTTCTCCTCCTCCTCCTCCTCCCCTCAAGAGATAGTTCCATTTCCTCCTCCTTCTCCTCCTCCTCCTCCTCCTCCCCTCAAGAGCTAGTTCCCTGTCCTCCTCCTCCTCCTCTCCTCCTCCTCCTCCCCTCAAGAGATAGTTCCCTTTCCTCCTCCTCCTCCTACTCCTCCTCCTCCTCCCCTCAAGAGATAGTTCCCTTTCCTCCTCCTTCTCCTCCTCCTCCTCCTCCTCCCCTCAAGAGATAGTTCCCTTTCCTCCTCCTTCTCCTCCTCCTCCTCCTCCTCCCCTCAAGAGATAGTTCCCTTTCCTCCTCCTCCTCCTCCTCCTCCTCCTCTCAAGAGATAGCTCCCTTTCCTCCTCCTTCTCCTCCTCCTCCTCCTCCTCCTCCTCTCAAGAGACAGTTCCCTTTCCTCCTCCTTCACCTCCTCCTCCTCCTCCTCCTCCTCCCCTCAAGAGATAGTTCCCTTTCCTCCTCCTTCTCCTTCTCCTCCTCCTCCTCCTCCTCTCAAGAGATAGTTCCCGCTCCTCCTCCTTCTCCTCCTCCTCCTCCTCCCCTCAAGAGATAGTTCCCTTTCCTCCTCCTCCTCCTTCTCCTCCTCCTCCTCCCCTCAAGAGATAGTTCCCTTTCCTCCTCCTCCTCCTTCTCCTCCTCCTCCTCCCCTCAAGAGATAGTTCCCTTTCCTCCTCCTTTACCTCCTACTCCTCCTCCTCCTCCTCCTCTGAATTTTCTACTCACTTTCCTCCCCTCATAAGTTACCTCCTCTCCATTACCCTTCACTCCCTTTTATTATTCTTCCTTCTCCCTAGAGTTGCCTCCCCTCGTCCCTACCTTCTTTACCGTACTTTCTACTCTACCTTCTCCCCTAAAGAGATGCCTCCCTCTTATCATCCGTTCACGTTTCCTCATCTACTCTTCCACCCGCTTCCATCAGGAGCTGCTTCTTCCCTCTACTAAAGTGAAAAGTTACAGTCATGATCTTTGGACTCTGAGGGGTTGAGGTGAGGGGAAGGGAACTATCTATTCCCCTCTTCACTTTTCATTTCCTAGGGCCGCTTTCTCAGTCGTTTTGTTTGTTTTCATCGTTACCAATGGCGCCGATAGCTGCTATAGAATTTCCACTTAAAACTGGCCGATGGGGTAGTGGCGGCTGCGGGGTTAGCCTAGCCCCGCACCTTACGACACACTCTAAACACCTCTCGCTTCCTCTGCAGCCACCACTACCCCATCGGCCAGTTTCACGTGGAAAACTATAGCGTCGATCGGCTTCCTTATTCTCCAATAGCGAAATGACTTCCTTCTGCTTCGTATCTCCCCCATATTCAAGAGTATGCTGTGCGCTAACCACCTGCTCAGCTATCCCTTTTTTATTTTAAATTTTCATGACTGCTCACCACCTTAATTCTATTCCCCCAGCTTTCTTATTTCCCCATAGCAAACTCACTTCTTTATTCTTCGTTTCTCATCCTCTCCTTCCTCCTCGCCCTTACTGCCATACCCTCCAAGTCCCCTTCCCATTCCTTATTCCCTTCCCTTCAATAACACTCAATTCTCCCCTTAGCTAATCCTCCTCCTACCCTTTCCTTGTTTACATTCTTCCTCTCCTTCTCCTTCCTCTTCGTCTCTAAACATTCCTTTGCTAACATTTTCCATTACCTTTTCATTCTCTAAACTTTCCTTAAGTTTTCCTTATTTTTTTCCTCCTCGTCCTCTCTGTCTTTCCTTTCCTCCTCCTTCCTCTACTTCACCTATAGCTTCCATCTTTACCCTTTCCTTATTCCCTTCCCTTTAATAAAACTCAAATTTCCTCTCATCTAATCCTCCTCCATGCCTAAACTTCCTCCTCCTTCCTCTCCTTCACCTACAGCCTCCATTTTTACCCTTTCCTTATTCCCTTCCCTTTAATAACACCCAATTTTCTTCTCAGCTAATCCTCTTTCATGCCTAAACTCGCTCCTCCTTCCTCTCCACCTTCAGCCTCCATCTATACCCTCTCCTTATTCCCTTTCTTTCCATAACACTCCGATTACCCTCTCCTCCTCCTTGACTCCCCCGGCCAAACACTTCACGCTCCTTACTCCATTACTGATAACCTTATTAGTTCTCCCTTTCTCTTATCAAAGCCCTTCTCCCTCCTAGCTCGTGCCGGCAATCCATCCCCCTTAACCTCCCTCCATATCCTTCGCAAACATGTTCCGCCTCCTTACCTTACTCTACGCTTTCAGGCTTCCTTGTCCCCTGCCCTCCTTCAACGCTCTTCATCCTCTACCTCCTTCTCCTCCTCCTCCTCCTCCTCACTAGCATCTCCTCCATCTCCATACCCTTTCCAAACATATGCCTCCTCTTTATGTTGTTATAATTGTTAACGCTATTTTTCTTTCTCATTTCCCTTCTTTATCATTCTTCCTTTTCCTCATCTCTAATCTTCTTTCTACCCTTCCCTTGCACATTTTTCTTCTCGTTTCCTTATCTTCCTCCTCCTCCTTCATCTTTCTTAGCTAACTCACTAAACACATATTTCCTACTGACTGCCTACCCTTTCCTTGTTGACATTCTTCCTCTCCTTCTCCTTCCTCTTCGTCTCTAAACATTTCTTTGCTAACATTTTCCATTACCTTTTCATTCTCCAAACTTTCCTTATGTTTTCCTTATTTTTCTCCTCCTCGTCCTCTCTGTCTTTCCTTTCCTTACACTTTTCTCTTTACTCTCACTCTTCTTCCTCTCTACACCTCACTCGCATTTAATCTCCCCTCTCTTCTTACTCTTAACCCTTCCTTTGCCTACACTCTCCCTCCTCCTCCTTCTCTCCGGTGATGGGGCCAGGTAATATTCTATGCAGGTGTGCACTCAAGTTTGGCCCTCTAATTTCCAGGCTCAAACTTACTGTCGTGTGTCTGTGTGCGTAGCTTCTTAGATGGGGGAGAGGGGGAGACGAGGAGAAGGCTGAGGAAATATGAAAGAAGGAAGAGGAGGAGAAGGGAACAAAGGAGGAGGCAACAAAGGAGAGAGGAGGAGAAAAGGGGAATACAAACACGGACGAAGGAACAAAGGTAAGAGGAAGGGAGGGAGGGAGGGTAAAAGAAAAAATGGTTAGGAGGAGGAGGAGGAGGAGGAGGAGGAGGAGGAGACAGAGGAAAAGATAATAAATGGAAACATGGAAACATGGAATGACCGGCAACAGAAAGTCTATTGGCTCATTACGAGGTTGCCTGCTGTAAAGTAAAGGAGGAGGAGGAGGAGGAGGAGGAGGAGGAGGCGGTGGTCCCCTGGTCATTACAAGTCTCCGCGTCTTTGCTTCACCGTGGACAGGGTCTCGCCAGCCAGCCGGGTTACTTGTTTCACTGCGGGGCGCACTGCAGAGCAGGAGTGGAAAACAATTTCGTCAGCAGCGAGTTGTTACAGTAACGTGCCGAGTCTTAGGCTTACGGCACCTTATGGTCGAGGAAATTAAATCATGAGTAGCCAAAGGGCAGGAGTAGCTCAAAAACTAATGCTACGGAGATGAGCACCGACGTCAGGCGCAGGTAAAGCGTTTGCTCACTTAATAATCCAGGACAAGGAAGAACACCGGATGCAATAACTGTGTGCAGCACGTTAGGAGTGATAAGAACACCTATATACTGGAGCCACTACCTGGATAACGTGTATGGCACGTTAGTAATAAGAGTATGTTGGTACCGGCAGGTTAGTTGTGCCCTTGGCCTTGGATAGGACTGCCTATACAATGGAACAAGTCTCCTGTTGGTAATCTGTCCGGCAGGTTAGTTGTGCCCTTGGCCGTGGATAAGAGTGCCTATACAATGGAACAAGTCTCCTGTAGGTAATCTGTCCGGCAGGTTAGTAGTGCCCTTGGCCGTGGATAAGAGTACCTATACACTGGGACCAGTATACTATAGGTAATACGTCCGCCACGTTGCTAATAAGAGTACCTGTGTACTGGCACAGGTATGTAGGGACTCTGTAGTGACAACGGCGAGTAGTGTTGCGCTGGTAGTCGTCCCTCTGGGGGGGATCTCAATAAAATGTGACAATTTGGCATTCGTTATAATATTCCCAAGTTTACTTTTGGTACATAAATAATCGTCATTAAGATCACTAAGCATATAAAAAACTTTAAAGGATACATTGATCTATGAATATATCAAGAGTAAGAAAAGATAAGTCATGAGACGCCTTGGGGCGGCGTTAGGGACACCTTTCGATGGCAGGCGGGAGTCCAAGTACTGCATGGCCCCCCAAGCGTCCTGATCCGTGATGACTGTTCCGAGTGTGAGGCCTTGGGGCGGGGGTAAGGACAACTTCCAATGGCAGACGGGAGTCCAAGTACTGCATGGCCCCCCAAGCGTCCTGATCCGTGATGACTGTTCTGAGTGTGATGCCTTGGGGCGGGAGTAAGGACAGCTTCGTATAGCAGACGGAAGCCCAAGTACTGCATAGCCCACCAAGCGTCCTGATCCGTGATGACTGTTCTGGGGCAGGGGAGGAGACAGCTTTCATAGCAGACGGAAGCCCAAGTACTGCATAGCCCACCAAGCGTCCTGATCCGTGATGGCCTATTACTGAGTGTGTGGAAGATCGCCTCAGAATAATCCTCGGTGCGTGATGGCCTCAGCACATGATGCCTCGAGAAGCGATTAAAGCTAATAGTGAGGCTTGTCCTGCCACCGCCAGGTGGCCAGCATCTTCTGGATGGCCCGGTAAACTGCCAGGGCGTCATTTCTGGGGCCCTGGACGTGGACCAGCCCTCTCGTCGGGTCGTGGACCACCTTCGCGTTGTAGCGCGCCAGCAGCCTATTCAAATAGTTGCTCTCGGGACCCAGCAGGGCGCGCACGTATCGAGGCGGCATGTACAGCGTGTAGCGCCACCACTGCTGACGGCGGCGGGCGTCGGCAGCCTCCTTGTCCTGGCGCTCAAACACGGCCAGCACGTCCCTGATGGCGTTGTGCATTGCCAGGGCATCGTGCTTTGGGCCTCTGACAAGGAGCTGCATCGTGGCTTTGTCGTAATTGATCCGTACGCAGCTCTTGGTGCGTAAACTCTTGATGAGGTTTACCTCCATCAGGCGCCGTGCGTAATGTGGCGGCAGGTGATGGGTATACCACCACTCCTGACGGCGAGCCTGGCGAGCCTCCGCACCTGGCTGCTCCGCCTGAGCTGGCCGAGGCTCGGCAGTTACAGTCTCCCGTACGGCCACAGACACAGCGCCAGGGACGGACGCCTCCTCCTCTGCCAATGCTGGCCGAGGCTCGGCAGTTACAATCTCCCGTACGGCCACAGACACAGGGACGGACGTCTCATCCTCTGCCTGGGCTGGCCGGGCCTCAACAGGAGCAGACTCCTGAACGGCCACAGACACAGCGCCAGGGAGGGATTCCTCCTCCTCTGGCTGGGTTGGCCGGGCCTCAACAGGAGCAGACTCCTGAGGGGCCTCTGACACAGCGCCAGGGAGGGACGCCTCATCCTCTGCCTGGGCTGGCCGGGCCTCAACAGGAGCAGACTCCTGAGGGGCCTCTGACACAGCGCCAGGGAGGGACGCCTCATCCTCTGGCTGGGTTGGCCGGGCCTCAACAGGAGCAGACTCCTGAGGGGCCTCTGACACAGCGCCAGGGAGGGACGCCTCATCCTCTGCCTGGGCTGGCCGGGCCTCAACAGGAGCAGACTCCTGAGGGGCCTCTGACACAGCGACAGGGAAGGATTCCTCCTCCTCTGCCTGGGCTGGCCGGGCCTCAACAGGGGCAGACTCCTGAAGGGCCACAGACACAGCGACAGGGAGGAATTTCTTCTCCTCTGCCTGGGCTGGCCGGGCCTCAACAGGGGCAGCTTCCTGAGGGGCCACAGACACAGCGACATGGAGGGACGCCTCCTTCTCTGCCTGAGCTGGCCGGGACTCAACAGGAGCAGGCTCCTGAAGGGCCACAGACACAGCGACAGGGAGGGATTCCTCCATCTCTGCCTGAGCTGGCCGGGCCTCGGCAGGAGTGGCCTCCTGCATGGCCACAGGCACAGCTTCGGCATGAGTGGCTGGGAGACATGCCTCCTCCTCTGCCTGGGCTGTTTCCTCCTGCGGCAGTCCGCGCCGCAATCTGCTCCGCCCCAGGAGGAGGCTGCAGGCCACCAGGAAGACGAAGAGGAGGCCACAGCCGGCGGCCACCTGGAGCCAGAGGGTGAACGCCTCGTGTTCACCGAGGGCCACCTCAATTTTCCGCTGCAGGCAGTCCAAACTTGCCCGTGAATGGACCAGCAGCAACAAACTCTCCAGTAGCCCGCCGGCACCGGGACTGCCGAGGGGCAACAGGCCGCACTCGGCAAAAGGGTCCCTTAGAGGCGCCGGGCGCAGGGGCCCCAGCCACCAGGAGTCGGCCAGGCGGCCGCGCACTTTCCCCAAAACTGTGGTCTGGGGCCCGGAGGCCTCCCAGGCCCGCCGCAGCTTGGACACCTCCCTAGTGTCCAGCACGGCGCCGCGAAGAACCCAGTACAGGGCCAGGCCCACTACCACCTGAGCGAAGAAATCGAGTGTTTCTCGTAGTGTTTTCATCGCGATATCAAATACAAAAAGTAATGAAATATGACACGGCAAGCGTTACAAGCAGAAGGAGGTCGTGGGCTGACTGACATGTTGTGAGGGAGGAGTGGGAAGGAGGGTGAGCCAGGGAATGGTGATGGTGGTTGGAGGTGTGACGAGCCTTGAGGTGCAGACCATGTAATGTGAGATGGCTAATGTATTAATAATGATGACAGTATTAATTATAATAATTAAAATAATAATAATAATAATAATAATAATAATAATAATAATAATAATAATAATAATAATAATAATAATAATAATAATAATAATAATAATAATAATAATAATAATAATAATAATAATAATAGCAATAATGATATTAATAATGATATTATTTTATTATTATATTTTCTATTGTTATTATTAAAACAATGATGATAAAAACATTAATAGAAGAGGAGGAGGAGGAGGAAGGTTGGTAATACTAATACACGAATAAGGATATGAAAAGGCGAAGAGACGGAGAGATAATTAAAAAAAAAAAAGGAAGAGAGAAGAGGAATGAATATGAGGAGGAGGAAAAATTAGAGGGAAATATGATGGATGAAGAGGAGTAAACACAGGAGGGAAGAAGAGAAGGAAGAAAGTAAAAGGGGAAATGGAGAGAGAAAAAAAAATCGAAGAAAAGCAGGAGTAAAAAGGGAGGAGTAAGAAAGGAAAACTAAGCGAAAGAGGAGGAGAGGAAAGATACATTAAAAGAAAGATCAGAAAAAATACTAAGAAAATAACGAGGAGGAGGAAGAGAAGGAGGGGGAGGAGGAATAGGAAGACGGAAGAGAGAAAGATAAATAGAAGAATGACGAGGAGGAGGGAGAGAAAGAGGAATAGGAAGACGGAAGAGAGAAAGATAAATAGAAGAATGACGAGGAGGAGGAAGAGAAGAAGGGAGAGAAGGAGGAATAGGAAGACGGAAGAGAAAGATAAATAGAAGAATGACGAGGAGGAGGAAGAGAAGAAGGGGGAGGAGGAATAGGAAGACGGAAGAGAAAGATAAATAGGAGACTGACGAGGAGGAGGAAGAGAAGAAGGGGGAGGAGGAATAGGAAGACGGAAGAGAAAGATAAATAGGAGACTGACGAGGAGGAGGAAGAGAAGGAGGGGGAGGAGGAATAGGAAGACGGAAGAAAAGAAAGATAAATAGGAGACTGACGAGGAGGAGGAAGAGAAGAAGGGGGAGGAGGAATAGGAAGACGGGAGAAAAGAAAGATAAATAGGAGACTGACGAGGAGGAGGAGGAGGAAGTGGAGGAGGAAGAAGTAGGGCACGGGTGATCACTCTAGGGCACGTACAGATTGAAGATAAGTGGAAGTGGAGTCGGATATAAAAAATTCGACTCCGACTCCAGGAAGTTTTAAGAATGCGACTCCGATTCCGACTCCGATTCCGACTCAACCACACTCCCCCTTCCCCTTATCTGCAGTACAGTGGTAGGCAAATCAAACCCCGTCACACCACACCCTACCACACCCTGCCACACCACACAGCACACCACACTCTGCCACACTACATCACACGTATCATAAAGGAGCCAGATCCGGATATATTTTTACCGACTCCCGACTCCGACTCCCGAGGTAGAAAAAGTTGGAAAGTTTCGTTTAGTCGGCGCAACGTCTGTGGTCATATACCGGAGAGACAGGAGGGGGAAGGAATTATAGAATGGAACAGACCCCAGGAGACGGGACACAACCCCGATTAATACCTGGTACCCATTCACTGCTGGGTGGACAGAGAGGCGTAGAGTATCGGAAAAGCCGCCCAAATTTTTCCACTCGAACCCGTGCTCTCTCGATTGT
This sequence comes from Eriocheir sinensis, assembly GCF_024679095.1. NCBI lineage: Eukaryota > Metazoa > Arthropoda > Malacostraca > Decapoda > Varunidae > Eriocheir > Eriocheir sinensis. The sequence goes on from NC_066564.1 coordinate 9,524,692, forward strand.
GAGCCGAGTGTGCTAACCACTGCACCACGAAGCCCCCTCCCGAGGTAGAAGATATGTGGAAGTTGGGGTAGGGCGATGACTGACTCCTCCCTTAAAGTTGATGACCTGCTTCCCTTCTCGCACCTCCTCGCGTGGTGGGTTTATTCATCAGTAGCGATCAAAGCGAAAATTAAATTACGCTATATTCCATGTGTAGCAAATGAACTCGCGTTATTTATTATCTTGGTCGAGGCTGCTCATGTTGTTTTGTTGTTGTTGTTGTTGTTGCTCTTCAATATTTGTTGGTATTTTTAATTAGGTTTCATTATAATGTGTCTGTCTCTCGGTCTCTCTTTCGCTCTTGCTCTCGCTCTCTCTCTCTCTCTCTCTCTCTCTCTCTCTCTCTCTCTCTCTCTCTCTCTCTCTCTCATAGCACGCACAAACATCCCAAGCATCATTACAGGAAATATCAGCTAAAATACAGACGCTGGGACAATCTTAAAGCAGCAAATGCACTTGCGCCACGTTGCGAGATAAAAGTTAAGGGTTGCTGAATACGGAGAGAACGAAGTGTTGATGGCAAAAATATTCGGATAAGCAAAATTTGATTAAGAATACAGTGACGTGATACAACGAACGGAAACACTCGGAAAAGGAAAGAAAATGAAACTCAGAAATAGATGGTCAGAGTGTGTGTGTGTGTGTGTGTGTGTAATTCACCACGGGCTGATCACGTGTTGGACTCGTAATCGCCAGCATAATCCCGATATGAGCAAGTGTTCTTTATCGTCGATCTTTAGGTACTGCCAGGACCTCCCACACCACACCCCCATCCCCCTTGCTTAAGGAGGGACAGTTACCACTCCTAGTCAACTGAAAGACCGTGAAGCCTGGCAGCACAGCGCTCTTCCAGATGCGCCACAGAGTGGTGTGTGTGTGTGCGTGGGCGGGCGGACTCGTGAATATGTGCCTTTTTTTTTTTTTTTTTTTTTTTTTTTCGTCGCTGCTGTTGCGCCGATAGGCATCCTCCTGGTGGGGCCTGATGGTCGGCCCAAGGCTTCTTCCAGGTGGGGCCTGATGGTCGGCCCAGCCCGTTCTGGCGCAGGCGAGTGTTTATAGTGGCACCATCTTGCATTGGCTCATGCTGCCCCCCGGAACTCGTTCTTGATTCGCTTGGACGGCTTCCTCTAGAGCATGTGGGTAGTTTTAAGCCACTCGGCGGTGACTGAAAAATCCGAGTGGTAGCGTGGGGATTCGAACCCGCGTCGTCCATCACGCGGTGAATGTGGGCTCAGTACGCTACCAGTTCGGCCACCGCCTACCCTATTTGAATTTGTATTCCTAAAAGGTGATGTGATATGCCATGCAGGAATTCATTTCACTATATTATTTTTTCCTGTGTTCCTGCATGACTGGCGGCGTGCACGCGTCTGAAGGTCATTTGGCAGCTGCTGTGATGAGGACTGATCGCGCAGCCTCTCGTGCCTGGCTCACGTCACGTCCCCGCGGCTTAAAATAGTGAAATTTGACCTTTTCATTAACATTCTTTCTCCTGTTTTTCTTTTCTTCAGTTAGTAGTCGGCTTTTATTTATGCGTGTGTTTCTGTTCGATTCTGTGTCAGGTCATTTTTTTTTGTGAGAATGTTAGTCTGCCTTTCTTCTGGTTTGTCTGTCTGTCAGTCTGTCTCTCACTCACACACACACACACACACACACACACACACACACACACACACACGCATACACACACACACACACACACACACACACACACACACACACACACACACACACACACACACACATGTACAACTTCCCTCATTTGTTAACAGGACTTTACATTTCCCTTCCAGTTCATTCGCCTATAATTTCCCCGAGGGCAACGAATCTATCCTCCCAGTCAAAAGTCCCTTCAAGGAAAAACTAGAGACAATTTCCTCTCATAAAAATAGGAACACCGGCCGAGCCTCGCGCCGCGCTGCGAGCAAAGCGTCTTACCTCCAACCATAACAACTTCTCTCAGAGCATCGACCCATCACACTTGACTTCACCGCCTCTCGCCAGCGACGGATGTAATATTCCGACCATGATCTATCCATCAATAGGACGACACTCATATAACCAGCGACGCGTGAATGCGCTAGGTAACGATTCGGTCAGGCGTGGCAGGCCTGTAGCGGCGTCAACACCAACACCAGCACCATCAGGAGTCGTGTAGCAGCATGTACAAAAACACCAGCAGCATTAGCATCCCCACCAGCAGGAGCAGCACCAACCCGGCACTAGCACCAACGGAAGGAAGGCTCAAGGGACATAGAAATTCGCGGAAGGCATAGAAGACGGGCGGCCGAATCGAGGAAATATTGCATCGACCCTCTGATTAACTCCCTCGAGATCTCCTTACGCAGCAGGTGAAGCAACAGCAACAACAAGAATAACAACATGAAAGTGAAAAGAATAAGAAGGGGGAAGGGGAGATAGAGGATATGAGTGGGAGAAGAAGGAAGCCATGGCGAGTTGGAGGAGGAGGAGGAGGAGGAGCGGACGAGGACGAGAAGCAATAATAAGCTGATTCAAGGAGCATATATGGTGGAGGATTATAAAGAGGAAGGTGGAGAGAAGTCTATGGAGAGGAGGAGGAAGAGAGGGATAGGTGTGGCAAGGGAAGGTAGAGGAGAATTTATAGAGGACAATAAGAGCTGACAGTGGATCGGAGAAAAGTGTGGAGCTGAGGGCAAAGAACGGAAAGAAGGAGAAGGAAGGGGAGTGCATAACTTCTCATAAGAAAGAAAACGAAAAACCACTCAAGAAATGTATATCCTTTTATCTATATACCTGTCAACGAATGATAAACACACTCTCTCTCTCTCTCTCTCTCTCTCTCTCTCTCTCTCTCTCTCTCTCTCTCTCTCTCTCTCTCTCTCTCTCTCTCTCTCTCTCTCTCTCTCTCTCTCTCTCTCTCTCTCTCTCTCTCTCTCTCTCTTCCTCCTCCTTCTCCTCTTTTTCTTATCCTTCTTTTCCTCCTTCTCCTACTCTTCCTCCTCCTCCTAATATATCTGGGCGGGGAAATATTTACTCCAGCGAGCAGCACACGGAACTTTCACACCCATGGCCTCCTCGCCCGCCCATAACAGAGACAAACTGGCCACTACTTCGCCGGCGGGGGGAAAAAAGGAGAGGTGACATTCATCTTAGTGGAATTCATCGCCAACTTTCCGGGTCATGGGGGGGTAATCCCGAGACAAAGGAAGAGAGAAAGACAGACACACACATAGGGGGTGGGGGGGGCGAGGAGGAGGAAGAGGGGAAGGGAGAGAGAGAGAGAGAGAGAGAGATTTCCTGAGCGTTGGGAGGCAAATTGAGGGTAATCAGTGACGTGCTGGAGGGAAAAAGAACGAACAGAGAATTTCTTCCTTTCTTGTTTCTTCTGGGAGGCGGTGTTGCTGTTTTAGATTTTACGTCTCTCTCTCTCTCTCTCTCTCTCTCTCTCTCTCTCTCTCTCTCTCTCTCTCTCTCTCTCTCTCTCTCTCCGCGGATGGGATGTCACTCTGAGTTTTTAATACGACGCGGGACAGCTCTCCGACACTGGACTACAAGGAAAAGAACAGAAAAATATGGAATAAATATGGAAAGAGGAAAAAATGCAAGGACGTTCCATCATGTCCTCACCACTACAATGAACGTGGGAGGGACGGAGGAGCGGCGAAAGGGGGAAGGTATGAGGGAAGGAGAGGAAGAGGAGGAAGAGGAGGAGCGTATAGGAGGAAATGCATGTAACAACGATAGCCACTGGCTGAGGGCGGAGAGAAAGGAGAATGAGGAGGAAGAGGAGGAACCAGGGATAGAGTGACTACGAGTTGTGTATTCGAATACGAATACTTCAAATTCCAACGAATACTAATACAAATTCGAATACACTGAAATGGTTTTAATTCGAATACGAATACGAAAACTTCTTGAAAGTATTCATGAATACATTCATGAATACTTCTAACGCAGTGCCCCCTCGCCATGACAGTGCTGTAGCAAGTGATATAGCCCATTAACATATATTCTGTCTCTCCTTGACCTTAACAACCTTACATTATTATACTTCTGTTACTTTCCAGCGCTAACTGCAGCCTAAAGCAAAATAAACTTCTAAACCCTTGAAACGGGAGAATCATTCCCTCGCGCCGCCCCCTGCCGTGGCCTGATCGCCGCTCTCTGCTCTCCGCCCGTCGTCACGCCTCACTCAGGGAAGGGAGGGCACGGGGGTCTGTCTGTCTAAGTGTCTGTACACATTATCAGTCACTTACAACACGCGAAAGTAACAAGGAAACATTTAAAACAGAGGAAAAACATCTATATAGTGTCGCCAGGCTGTGCCCCGCCATGGATCTACTGCTGATAACTGCCTGTCGTTTTTGCTTACTGTGACGTCAGGCTTCTCTCGCCTCGCAGGGATGAGAGAGCCTTCTACAAACGTTATCAATCATAGACTAGTAAAAGGAATGGAGAAACAGTTAAATCAAAGAGGAAAAGCGCGTAACATAGCCGCGCTGTCCGTCCTGCCAGCCCGCATTGTCAGGGACAGGTTTGTATGGGGCAAGGAGACGTGAATGTAGGAACAGCCCTCGCTATGTGTTGCTGTTGGACCCTGGGCAGCCGCGGGAGGGAGAGAGAGTGTGTGGTGACTCGTGGAGGCTCTCCTGCAGTCAATAAGTCTGCATAATTTTGGGTGTTGTGTCGGGAGTCACTTTCATTCATAAATTTCCATGTGTTCGTGCGCAATGGCTCGAACTCAAGTATGCTTAAGCCGAGCTATTTTATCACACCAATTATCTTTTTATGCAGCCTTACAATAGCATAGACGGAGTCATTCCTTGTAATCTGTTTCTGGCCCCTGTTTTCCATTCTCTCAAGCAGACAGTTCCCTCAAACGTTAAGGCAGCCGCGTCTAGGGCATTGGGAGGCAGCGAGAACCGCCCTTTCTTCCTCCCGCCCGGGCGAAAGGCACGATGCCGGAGGGTGAACTTTGCTTAATCTTGCCATCGCTACACCACTATCTGGGGCTTTCATGCTTAGTTAAGCTTTGGCGAGCTTCAGGTAAATGTCATACACGTAATACAGTACCAAGAGTGTGTGAAAGGGCTGCTGCCCGAGGACAGAGGCAGTGTGTGGAGTGTGTGCCGCTGAAGTGCGGCAACGTCGTGTGTCCCCGGCGCGAGGCACGATATCGGAGGGAGAGTTTTGCCTCGTCTTTGCGTCAGTCCCGCGGTCAGTGTTTCTGGTGTTTCCCGCAGATATAAGCTTTCTAGAGCTTTTGGCGAGTGTTATGCACGTGAAACAATGGCGAGAGTGTGTGTGGAGGCTGCGGCGTGAGGGCGGAGGGCAGTGTGTGGAGTGTGGACGTGTGTGCCGGACAATGTAGCAGCCCCGAGGTCTGCCACTGCGCGAGGCACGGCATCAGAGGGTGAGTTTTGCCTTATCTTCTCTTTACATCACTGTTCCTGGTCTTTCATGCAGCGACAGGTTTGGGAGAGTGAGTGTTTTACGCTTAAAGCAGTGGCGAGAATGTGTGTGCAGGCTGCAGGGCGTAGGGCAGTGTGTGGGTCGGGCGGGTGGTGGCATCGTCCGTGGGGCACACGTGACACTCATTGTGCCCTACACTTTACGAGACGAAGGCATGCAGCACCTGCCTCGATCTTATGGGCTGTGCCTACGGTGGATACTGTTAATTTATACATGGAAATACATGATGCAGCCCCAGAGGCCACCAGCGGAGAGCTGTGTGTGGCGGAGGTGAAAACGGCTGTGAACGGCGACACATGGCAACCGTCTCGCGTGTTTGTCGCCCCGAAGGCCTCACGATCCACATCCGTGTGCTCTGTGGTGAATATTTACTGTTTCTCCGTGCTGAGGGTGTGATATATTGGTAGTATCGGGCAAGGGCAAGCTGCTGGCAGAGGGCAAATGGTGGTGACTCCCACTGCTAAGCCCCTGAGGGAACACACACACACGTATGCACGGCTCCGCCTCCCCGCTGGTTGGGCGCCCCGTGACCGCGATGCCTTGGCCGACACCACCTGGCCTGACCCTCCCTTGCTTGATGGTGTCAACCTGCTTGTCACTCGAACTGAATGCGTTTTAAATCAGTGGGCTTCAAACCTCTTGCTCCGTGACATTTTAGTTTCTTAAACATCAGCCCCATTTGTCTCCGTATATCCCTGTGTATCGTTGTATGTTCTACCAGGAACGCACGGAAGGTATGAGGAAAGGAGAAGAGGAGGAACGTATAGGTGAAATTCATGTAACAACGATAGCAACTGTTCCTCTGAGTGTGTGCCTAAGACCAGGAGAGAAAGGGAGATGAAGAGGAGGAGGAAATAGGACGAAAAGTGGGAGGAAGGTATAAGGAGAGGAGGAATAGGAAGAAGAGAAGCATATAGGAGGAAACTCATGTAACAGCGATAGCTACTCTTACTCTTGAGTGTGTGCCTGAGGGCGGGAGAGAAAGGGAGATGAAGAGGAGGAGGAAATAGGACGAAAAGTGGGAGGAAGGTATAAGGAGAGGAGGAATAAAAAGAGAAGCATATAGGAGGAAACTCATGTAACAGCGATAGCTACTACCTACTACTATGAGTGTGCCTGAGGGCTGGAGAGAAAGGGAGATGAAGAGGAGGAGGAAATAGGACGAAAAGTGGGAGGAAGGTATAAGGAGAGGAGGAATAGGAAGAAGAGAAGCATATAGGAGGAAACTCATGTAACAACGATAGATACTATTACTCCGAGCGTGTGTCTGAGGGCGGGAGAGAAAGGGAGATGAAGAGGAGGAGGAAGGAAGCCCAGGTAACTAGGCCGCCTAGTGCTCCTGAAACACGGCTGGAAGGGGGAACACGGCACCTGAATTAAACTTGCACCTGGATCCTGCGTCTGTGTCATGCAACATTAGCCTCCATCACGCATGGGCGGCGAAGGGTCCTGCATCATGTACAGGGCGAGGCAGGACGCCGGAATCAAGTACAGAGTTTAATGATATGCAAGTGAATTTAATCCTAAAGCCGATAAACTCTCCTCCCCCTCATCTCCTGTGGCCTTCCATCCTGTTCTCCACATCTCTCCCCTCCTCTCCTCGCGCTCACTCTCACCGCCTTCTGAAGAGGGTTCGTAGTTTACCACTAAATGAATATTCAATACATCCTTTTCTCTTCACGATCAATAAGAGTCTCTCGAGGCGGCCAAGGTGCTGTGAATACTTGAACAACTCGCTCTGTCGCCAAACTTTCCCATCGCGGAGGAGATCAGTGTCGCCTAACGACCTCTCGTCTGCAGGTCTCTTTTTTGTGAGTTTAAGAAAATAGTTGTAGTTAGATATTAAGACCTCTAATCACAGACTGGAAATATCAAACTGTTAGGATGAAATTAATATCTGGCTTACTGCGTCCATGACACCGTAATATTAAAAAAGGAGGAACTGATAGACACAGATCACTGTTGTTTAAATCAGAGCCAATCTTAAAACATTTGGTCAATTTTTTTTAGCCATTAATTTCTTCGGAGGTCATTTCATTTCTCAAATTAAACAGCCGACCTCTTTCCTCCTTCCATGACCAACCCTGAAGCGCGAGGCCGTACGAGGAGCCTAAAGCAAACCCCAATCCCATATAAACTTTAAGCCGATACTCCTCGCCTCACTCTCGACCCTAATATCCCGTTTTCCTTGCCATCATAAACTTCCCCTCTCATCCATTAACAAGCAACCCTGTCAAGTCACAAGCTTAATTTCGCTCCTTCCCATCTCACCACAAACCTCCAGGACGCTTGAAGAATAACACTACGAGAAGAAAAGGTTAGGTAAAATGGCATGAAGTCTCTCATCGCCCTGCCCACATTCTCCCGTATTCGCCCACTAACTTGCAACCCTCCATGGATACATACTGAATTCCCTGATGTCGAGTCTAAAACAAATCTATAATACTCGCTTAGAAACTAATAAACGTACAGTACATACATACGTTTAGGTAATGCATCCCATCCGTGACGGGGTTCCATAAACAACTCTTTGGGACTGAGTGAACGCCTTTCCGCCTCATCAGCTCCCCTCCTCTTACTGACTTTTCTACTCCTTAAATGTTGCCTCTTTTTCTATGTTCTGTCAAAATTTTTACATTAACTGCTCTTCTGACACTTCACGAGCCGAATATAAACCTCTCTTTTGGCTACTCGTACTGTTCTCTGTTTGCGGGAGCAGGGCTGTGGCGGATTTTTTCTTTCTTGTTTTTCGCCCACGAGCTTTGTTACTTCCTGAATATAAGGTGACCCTAACATATTAGTGATTCATCCCTTTAAAAGCCAACCCTCTACACATATAGTTGCACGTTTGATTCATCTGCCATCCGGTCCACCACACTCCTGGACGCATAAAACGAACAATACGTCGAGAAAAGAGGGAGATAATGTTAATTCACAAAGTTTCCTATCCGCCTCGCTGCTTCTCGCCCGACTCGTCCATGTTAAACTATCTGTAGACACACACATAGTTTCCCGAGTACATCACAAACCTTATAAAAGTTTATGAACAATATTATTTTAGTCTTTCGATGAAACATAATAAATGGATCAAGGTTATTACCAATGTATCCGTTTACTGCCAACCTACTGCAGCGAAACATTTGATATTCCACTTCACCGTTCATCGCGAGCTTCCTTAACCTTCAAACATCAGTAACTATAAGGATTAAAAACACAAGCCTAACATATTACGGATTCTTCCATTACCCCGTTTAATTTCCTTGGTTTCTAGTCCACCAGAACCTCCTTGGATATTACAAACCAATAATCGAAAAAGAAAAGAGAAAGAAAAAAGCAAAAAAACAATACTCCTTTCAGCCTTGCTTCCTCCTCGCCCCCTTGTAGACACACACTGAATTCCCTTCCGTCCCAGTCCACCACAAGCCTCCTAGACCCTTTTAAATCAATAGGTCTACGGTAAAACAGAAAAAAAGAGATGGAATTAACATAGTACCAACTCGTCCATTAGCAACCCACCCTCTGGAGCCGTAGCTTACTTAACTTTACTCCTCTCTAATCCACCTCAAACTCCCTTAGCCGCTTAAAACCAATAATCCTGCCAAAGAAAAGGAGAAAAAAATGGTAGGAAGTTTCCTATCCGCTTTGCCGCCTCCTCCACCCACTCATAACCTGGCTGACGGAGGTGTGTGTGTGTGTGTGTGTGTGTGTGTGTGTGTGTGTGTGTGTGTGTGTGTGTGTGTGTGTGTGTGTGGATGGTGTGAACAAACCCTCCTCACTTGAGAGCCCCGACACAACCCGAGGCCGTTATCTGGGCTGCTGGATACACGGACGCACACCAACCCTGCCAGATGGGAGCACGGGTGTGTGTGTGTGTGTGTGTGTGTGGCGTGGGGGGTAGGGGGGGAGGGGTTGAGTAGGGGAGTGTGTGTGTGTGTGTGTGTGTCGATGGAAATGCTGAGTCGTGTTTTTTTTTTCTTTCTGTCCGTCTCCCTGTATTTTTTTTTTTTTTATCTTTTTTCTTTACCTGGCTGACCGGCTATATTTTCTTTCTGTCTTTGTCTTTATGTCTGTCTGTATCTGTCTGTTTTTGTCTGTCTGTCAGTCACCATAGTTGTCTGTTTGCATGTTCGGCTGTCTGGCTATCTGTATGACGGACTGACTGACTGACTGACTAACTAGTGTGTGTGGCTGGATGGCTTTCTGTCGAGTTATGTTTGCCTTTGTCTGTCTGTCTATCTGTCTCTCTTCCTGTCTCTCCCTCTCCCTCTCTCTCTCTCTCTCTCTCTCTCTCTCTCTCTCTCTCTCTCTCTCTCTCTCTCCTGAGCACGAACGATTGGTGTTGGAGTTTGTTCTGCTCTCACTGTGTCCTGCCACTTCATAGGAAATTGATGGTCCCTGGGGAGGAAGGCGGCTGAGAGGGGAACAGGTGGAAAAAGGTGGCTGTGAAGAGGCTCGTAGGTAATATGAAAAAAAAGTTGGAGTGTTTTTCTAATCGAAGGGGGAGAGGGAGAGGCTGACGGACGGAACAGCTGGTTGGGTCTTTGGCAGACTGGTGGCTTGACTTTTTCCTACATTTAAGTCAAGATTTTTTACACTTTTGCTAATCTGAACGTCACCTGGCTGTCTCAATGAAGTAGGCATCGTAATGGCTAAACATTGGTACATAGTTAATGCTCTCAACACGCTGCTTCACATAATAAGACAGAATCAGCCGAAACAAAACGATCCATATATTTTTTTGATACTTTGCGAACGTTTTGTGAATTTGCTTATATATTCCATTTGTCGGTCATGTAAAATCTCTTGCTAAACAATCTCTTCATTTACAAGACATATTCACTACGCGTTTCATTCTATTAAACGTAATAACGAGGCTGCGCAAAAATACGGACAGTTCAGTTAAAATTAATAATAGAAAAATCCTTAATTTATTTCCTATTTGATAAAAACCTTCAACTTTCCCTCCCTCCTTCCCTCCCTTCCAACCTTCACTGTTATTACCGTTCGCTGTTCTCATCCGTTCTTCCACTTCCTTGTTCCAGCCTTCACTCCCCTTCCGGCCATTCTTCACGTCTCCACCCGTTTCTCCTATCCCCTTCCCTCCCTCCATTCATTCCCACTATCATTCATCCTGCACCCCTTAACCCCTTACCCCCTCCCCTCCCACACGCCTTTCCTCCTCCCCCTCTTTCTCCTCTCCCCTCTACCACCTAACCTGTCTCTCCTCCATCCCTCACTCCTTCCCTCCCTCCCTTCACTCATTCCCTCCATCGTTCATTCTATTCTCCTTAAATCTTTACCCCCTTCCCTCCCACACGCCTTTCCTCCTCCCCCTCTTTCTCCTCTCCCCTCTACCACCTAACCTGTCTCTCCTCCATCCCTCACTCCTTCCCTCCCTCCCTTCACTCATTCCCTCCATCATTCATTCTATTCTCCTTAAATCTTTACCCCCTTCCCTCCCACACGCCTTTCCTCCTCCCTCTCTTTCTCCTCTCCCCTCTACCACTCTAACCTTTCGCTCCTCCCTCCCTCACTCCTTGCCTCCCTCCCTTCCTCCGTTCCTCAAGGCCGAATGTTTCAACAGAGCTCATTTGTAGCGCACCTGACCGGGTTTAGCATTTAATTAAAGATAAACAGGTGGGCGGGCGTTCAGTTTTCGCTGCTCCCTCCCCCTTGACGGCGTTTCCCCCGGGTCGCAATATGCTGATGGTGTGTTGGCCCAGAAAACATTTAGACAGTACATTCCCGTCGTGTCTGGTGGCCTTTGTTGAGTATGTTCTGCGCTCGTGCTCACCATCTTCGACATCATCATCATCATCATCATCACCATTGCTATCACCAGTTCCAGAGGGAGTTAAAATGATGCAGAGAGCTAATTCAATCGGTATGCATAGGACTTACTCAGTGAATGCAAGATATTTCCTTACATACCTGCAGTTAATGATTGAGAAGGGAGAGATTTTCAGCGTAATAAAAAAAATAATGATCATATAGAGTAATGAAAAGAAATATATATCAGTCACAAGATGGAATCACAGGACCAAAAAGGAATATAAAAAAATAGGTAAAAAAAAACCGGAATCAAAGGGGGACGAAAGGACACTTGATAACGAAGTGGGGTAAGAGAATGTCAATAACGGCGAGGAAGACATGGAAAATAAATAGAAAATGAGAAGCGGGGAAGAAAGAAGTGCACGCCAGGAAACAGAAGAAAGAAGATAAGAAAAGCGTGACAATGGCAAGCCAAGAGAAAGACAAAGCGAGCCAGGAAGGAAGAAGACGCAGGGCAGTGACGCAAAGTGGAACAAATACAAAGGAGAAGGAAGTGCAGGACGGTAAACAGACTGACGTAAATGAAGGCAATTAGGAAAATCAAGAGAGGAAAGCCAGGGACAAGACGGCGAGCGAACTATTCATAATGACAAGGAAATGGAGGTGTACGAAGACCGGAGTGACCCAAGTAGTAAGAGATTGAGGAAGGGAGGAAGGGGGGATGGGAGAAGCGGGTCTACTCAAAGTACCAAATATTTCCTCATGGGTGTTCCCGCGTGCAATCTCTAGTGATTTACGCGCCTCGTAAATTCGCGTGCTGTTGACTTTTGCCCGCGTAAGATCAAAGCCAATTCGAGAAAAGTTTGTACGTTGCCGCCGAGATGAGGAGGAAAGCGCAACTTGGAGAAGGAAAAGTAAAATCTTGACATACGTAGCTTGCGGTATGAAGAGGCAGACTTTAAAGATTAAGAATAAAGACGACATATAAAACCTTGGATATGAAAAAGAAATTTATGACTGAAGAAAATAAGAAAATTCTGAATTTGAGCATTATAATAAAACTCTGACTTGGAAATGAGGAAGGAAACACACCCTCGGAGGATTGAGTAATAATGCAATTTGAAGAATGAATTAAACTATTAACGTAAATATATAGGAGAAAAAAATGAACAGGAATGATAAGAAACACGAAAATGATGGCACTGATATGAAGGAAAAATGGAAAATTTTATTAAAAAAAAATCACCAAATAAAAGTCCAAGTAAATTAATTGATTTCAGTTCAATGTCAAGGTATTTATTACCTTTAACTGTGCAATACCGAAGTCAATTTTAGGTTAAACGTGAGCAAACAAACAGTTAATTAATTTTTTGACAACAACTATGTATTTCAGCTACGCATATTACTGACGGGTGAAAAAAAAGTGTAGGCATTGTACGTTCCCATTCCCTATACACACACACACACACACACACACACACACACACACAGGGGAGGCGGTGGCTGAGTCGTCAGAGTAGCAGCTCCGTGTTCAGGAGGACGCGAGTTCAATCCCCGCCCGGTGCCACCAAGCTGGGATTTTTCAGCCGCCGCCGAGTGGCTTAAAACTATCCACATGCTGTCCAGAAGACCACCTATCAACCCGGACTCTAGATTCTAGGATTAAAGATGAGCTCTGGGAGGGCAGCACGACCCAATGAAAGATGGCGCCACTATAAACACTCGCCTGCGCCAGAACGGGCTGGGCCGACCATCAGGACCCACCGGAAAGAAGCCTTGGACCGACCATCAGGATCCACCGGGAAGAAGCCTACCGGCGCAAAGTACAAAAAAAAAAAAAAATAAAAAAAAAAACTGCAGGCTGAGGTTCGCGCCTAGTTCAGGTCATAAAGGTTTTACCCTGGCATAAGCGGTTACTGTCCTCCCTTTAGCACGACGGGTGAGTGTGTGTGGCGTGTGAAGGCCCACTCGTACCCAAGGATTCGTCAATATGCAGTTCTAAGCTCTTAGGGATGAGAACTGGCTGGCACGTGATCAGTCTCTTGGTGAATGGCCCCTCCCACCACGCACACATAAACGCGTGGGCACGTACTTTTCACTTCACGCTTGCAAAGTCTCTCCTTTCAAGTTCCCCCCCATTCCTTTTCAAAAAATAGGCATCCCCAATTCCCATTTTCTGTTGCATTAACCCACTCATAACCACAGAAAACCGTACACGTGACACTTTGCTCGAGTTATCTTCCCCAGCTCTTCACGGTCCTCCAGGGCACACCTCACCATTTTCCTATCCTCAGTAAGATGGTTTCATAAATATTCAAATGAGCCGAGTATCAAGGTGGGCTTTGGAAGTGGGCCAGATTGCACAGCGTGGAGGATGACACTTGTGAGCTGCGAGAAGAGGAAAAGAGTGAGGGATAGACGGCAAGACAGGGGCGGAGGGAGGACAGGAGGAAGAAGGAGAGGTTGGGTGCGGGAATTAAGAGAGTGGAAAGCAAGAATCTCCAGATATCGCGACAAATACGGGTGTGGGCGAGGCTCAGAATGGATATTACCGAGCCAATAATTTCCGGGTGAATAAATAGAGGTTGGTAAATAATAATTAGTGTGTGGTGTGGACAAAACTATAACAAAAATTAGTTCCACAGTTACCATTAGCGATATTTTGCCAAGAGGAAAAATATAGCATAAACAATGTTTGTGTGTGTGTGTGTGTGTGTGTGTGTGTGTGTGTGTGTGTGTGTGTGTGAGAGAGAGAGAGAGAGAGAGAGAGAGAGAGAGAGAGAGAGAGAGAGAGAGACTGTATGATAACACTCAGAGAAGTAAAACAAACAATAAAACACACACACACACACACACACACACACACACACACACACACACACACACGCATACACTCAGAGGGTTGCTAAGAGTAATTAGTTTAGCTGCATGGTAATTCTCATGCTTGCGTTGCGGATTTCTATGATATTACGTTTAGACATGGATCATTAAGCCCCTTCCTGTAAAACCTGAATACGTGTGATCATATTTGTCTTTATCATTTTCCGATTTGTCTGTTGAACACCTGCTTGTTTGTGTGTTTGTCTACCAAGTTTGGATTCGTTTTAGGAGCAGCGAGTAGCGGGCTTTTTTTTTATTATTGTTTCCTTTTTTTGTGCCCTTGAGCTGTCTCCTTTGTTGTAAAAAAAAAAAAAGTCTCTGCTTGTGTGTCTATTTCTGTCTATCTCTGTCTTTCTGTTTGTCTGTTTCTCTCTCTCACGCTCTCTTTCTCTCTCTCTCTCTCTCTCTCAAATCAAAAGTAAGTATCACAGAACTAATCCGTGGCAGCTGACGGTGTGGAGACTGTTTGCGTAAATCAGTAATGAACGAATAAATTAACGTAACACGACGCATGTGAATGAAACCGCAATTAATAAAATCTTTTAATCAGCACCGCAGAGCCGCGTGCCGCGCTCAGAATGAATGAGGAAAACCACGCGAGTAAAATTTATCTTGACGCTTCAGAATGGCTTATTGTAAATGTCTAAGTGCAAGATATTAGCCTAGATGAATATCAGATACCATGATGACGAGATCGCTTATAATGCCCTAATTGGATACATCGTTCTGAGGCGATGTTGTAGATAAAAATAAAGACTCTAATAATGCTCATTCATTTCACAAAAGTCTTGCTGTTTAGCCTCGAGTCATTTTGGCAATCAGGTTGTAGTATAATTTCTGTGGATGTTATGGTTGTATTGTGTACTGTTTTTCTTGTAATCATCCAAGCTTTTTACTTTTGTTTAGCTTTAGCTGCAAGGTGGCACGTGTAGCCAAATCAAGGCTAATCACTGGCCTTGAAGGAGTAAACCCACATTTCAAGTCTGTCCTGCGTGGCGATGAAATATGCTGTGCCGACAGAAGCTTGCTGATTGGCGTCACCTTGTTGGAGTCTTTGCCAGTCAGCGCCGGAGAGTTCTAATTTAATGAAAAGTCACTCAGCCTTCTCCCAAAACCAAATCATCCTTCTGGCTGTCTCATAGCGCTTCGTGACCATTTTGACTTGATTGAGGATAGCGTAGAGGTGTGAGGTGCCTTAGTCGGGTGCAAGCGACCACGTCTCCCTTAATCTCTGAGAGGACTGAGTCGAGGGATTCACCAAGATCGCAAGTCGAGAATCCAACGTGCTTCAGCAGTCCCTGCAAACACAAACGCTCCTCGTAGGCTTGCCGCAAGAAATGGCAGTTCAGGTCGGCCACCACAACTTCATGCTGGGACTTGTGTATGTTGAAACCGTCAATGTCATCGGTGAGGAAATAAAGGGCGGCATAATCCTGGCATTGCAGACGGTAGATGAGCACACAGGAAGAGCACCAGCCGGGGGTGAGCATCACTCAAAACAACATGAATTTAATCCACAGAGCAACAACTAGTGATTGTAGCTGAAGACGGGTTTTGTAATATACAGCTAGTGTCTCTCTCTCTCTCTCTCTCTCTCTCTCTCTCTCTCTCTCTCTCTCTCTCTCTCTCTCTCTCTCTCTCTCTCTCTCTCTCTTAATATACGCCCCAGTTTCCGTTCCGTTCTGCCTCTGTATCTACACACTGTTCAGACGAAGGAACTAATTACCATGTTGACTTTCATATCCTGTTCCTTACTTTGATTCCTTCCTGAGCATTTTTCCCCTCCTGAAGCCACACGTTACCTTCCCTTCCCGGCAGGAGGCGGACGCACACTACAGGAAGGTTAGGGACGCCTGGGAGTGTGATCCGTGTGGAAAACTAATTAGTTCCCTTACGACAGGAATAGAACCGAGTGTGTATTTCTCAGGCCTTTCGCTTTTTCTCATGTTTTTATTTTTATTTTACTTTAAAAAGGAGCCGCAAAAAATATATAAAATCTACCGTTAAGAACTGTTTTTAGTGAATAGAAGACAGCTGAAGTGGTCGTAAGAGAGGGTCAAATTCGGTTATAATATTGCCTAGACAAAGTCAAGCTATTCCAGAGTCTGCCAGTTTAAAATTTTTTTCCTTTCGCAGGGCAGTAATTTTGCAGGATTTTTGTTCCATTTTGTGCCATTAACTGCTTATTTTCCTTAAAAAAAAAAACGCACGCAAGCACACACATAAACACAAGAATAAAAACTTCTGTCGTATTCAAATCCATTTTCCCACTCCGACAACACTCATTGTCATGTGACGCACTCTCTCCTCCCTGCCTCCCTCCCTCCCTTATTTCCTCCATCAGCCATAGCCTCGCCCTCTTCCCCACCACCTCTAGAGTCTCCGAGCTTCTTCCCTTCACGCCCCTCTTCCTACATCTCCCCGTCACCGCCACCACCTCCGGCGACATCCTGCCCCTTCCTTCACCATTCCCTTGTCTCCTGCCGCCTTCTCCCCTCAGAGACACGCGCTAATGAAGTCATCAGGTATTCAGAATCACCCCCGAGGTCAATACCCCGCAGTTCATTGCGTATGTATGGGGCGTCACGGCCCAAGCTAGCAGACTTCAGCTTTCCTAACCAAGCCAGAAGCCCACCGGCCCGGAAGCTCCTCTAGTCAACAACGCACCAGCAGAACATCAACATTATAGTGTTTTCATTTTTTCCATCCTCTCTCTCTCTCTCTCTGTGTGTGTGTGTGTGTGTGTGTGTATATATATATATATATATATATATATATATATATATATATATATATATATATATATATATATATATATATATATATATATATATATATATATATAAGACGTTAAAAACTACAGCGAAATGATTGGAAACATTTATTAGTGTTGAGTTATGAGAAATAACTTAAGAAGCGGCCTTTGCCTTCCCTTCGTCATTATCATCCATTGAAACACAACTCATTCGTAGAACTTCTAAAACGTTGTGAACGTCAGTGAACGCCCTGGTAAATGTTAACGTGACAATGTTTATACATGTTTTATTAATGCTCTCTACATATTTAACCTGTTTTTACTAAATATCGTGTTTTGCAGACATTCCAACACGTCTGACAGTTTTTCTTCTCCCAGCACACACGCTCTGCACTTTTTATCGTGAAAGTTAGAGAGTAAATTTCTCAGTTAGCTCATTTTTCATGGGAACGAAAACATAGCATTGCCACAACAAAACTAGATAAAAAAAAATCACAGTATTGATCGCGGTCCGCCACCTCCAACACAAGGTACTAAAAGACAGAAATCGACTTAAGTTCCACGTTGGGCGCGTGACCACGTTTTTTATGACGCCCGCCCCAGCGACGACCCCCGAGAAGGCCTTGCACGGCAGTCTGGGCGGCGCGGTGTAAGCTCCAAGAGGCAGATCAATGAATGGTTGAACAGAAAATGTATCTAAAAATATCTACATCATGAAATCCCTGTAGAGATAATAGATGCAAATAAATAATGATGAAATTCAGTTAGAGATGTGCCGATATTCTTATTTTTTCCCTCCTTTACGAGTATGTTCTTTCTTCACTCATTATTTGACAAACTTCGTTACCCCTTCTCAACCTGACTCCTTTTACTCCCTCTATATACCTCCCTCCACCTTTGCCACCTTCCACTTTCCTCTCTCACTCTTTCCCTCTTTCACTGCCTCTCCCTTCCTCCTATCCTCCCACTCGACATTTTCCTTCTATTTTTTTCCTCATTATGTACCTCCAGCTTTATCTACCTCCCTTACCATACCACCCTACCTCCCACCTTTTCTCTCATTATCTCGTGTGAGGTAAAATTCTCCTCGCCAATTCTCAGGCGTCTCCCAGGTATGCTGGTGTGAGTGCAGGTGTTCGTTAATTACCGCGTCGGGGTTCTTCTGACGCACAAAAATACAGGAACATTCATTAAAATACACCGTGAATGCCGCGACCGACCCCCCGCGACCCTCAGTGTGTCCCGCTGAGAGAGAGAGAGAGAGAGAGAGAGAGAGAGAGAGAGAGAGAGAGAGAGAGAGAGAGAGAGAGAGAGAGAGAGAGAGAGAGAGAGAGAGAGAGAGAGAGAGAGACAGAGAGAGAGAGAGAGACATACATACTTATAACCTGACAGACATACAGACACAAATAAACAGACATAGAAGAAAATAAAAAAACAAAAGGAGATAATTTAGCCCTCATCCCTTTTCTCTCTCTCTCTCTCTCTCTCTCTCTCTCTCTCTCTCTCTCTCTCTCTCGTCCCCGCGTGTCTCCGGTTTCTTGTGCATCACGGAACGAGGCTCAGCTGGTGTGGGTTTTGTTTTTTGCTTTCTATCGCGCGGCAAAGCTTAAAAATAAAAAAATAAAAAAAGGGGATCTTGTTTTCCATTTCGTATATTTTCGTACCCGCTTTTTTTTCGGAAAATGAATGCGTGTTTGGACGTTCTCTCTCTCTCTCTCTCTCTCTCTCTCTCTCTCTCTCTCTCTCTCTCTCTCTCTCTCTCTCTCTCTCTCTCTCTCCCCCCTCATAACAACAACGACACCGGCACATTCCCAGGCTCGGCGCATGAAGGAGTCGCAACACTCGGCTAATCACATTACGTCGTGAATCAGCCACATTCAATCCAGACTCAAAATTAGGGTTTATTCAGTGGCCGGTCAATGGTAGCTCGTAATACCCAAACGAAGCCCCTCGGTGGTGGTGGTGGTGGTGGAGGTGGTTGGGGTGGTGGTGCTTTACTGAATTAATTACTGACAATGAGGAGAAGCAGTACCGATGAGGAACAGGTAAATAAACAGGCAGGTAAGGTAGGTAGGGGGTAAGTCATTAGGTGGTTGGGGAAGTGGGGTAAAGGGAAAGTGTATAGGTATGTAGGTCAGTAGGTTGGTAGACAGATATACAGATAAACAGTTGGGTATTTTAAATAAGTTAACATAGAGGTAAATGTGGTTGCAGGTACTTAAGTATGTATGTAGGTAGATAGGTAGGTTGGTTGGTCATTATGAAGAGGGAGGAAAGTAGGTAGGAATGAGGGTAGGTAGGTAAGTACGTAGATAGGTATGAAGGTAGGTAGGTGCTCAGGCGAGTAAGTAGGTATGTAAATATGCAGCTGAGTAGTTGCGTAGGGAGGGAGATGAGTAAATAAAGAGGAAGTTAGCTAAGTGAGTAGGTAGATAGACATGTAGGCAAGAAGCGGTGAGTTATTGCTAGGTAGGTCGGTGTGGAGGTAAGTACTGTAGGTGGGTCGGTGTGGGTAGCTTGATGGCTGGTTACGTGGGCAGGTGCATACGTAGACAGTTAAAGAGGGAAGTGTGTTGGGGCCTTTGCTGTCCATTACTAATACAAAGGACCTGCTCGAGGTAACGGAGAATCTTTTGTTGAGCTACGCAGATGACGCAACTCTCCTGACGTTATGATTTCTAATTCGCGTCAGTCAGTCTCTGAACCGCCGAAAATAGATCTGCCTGCAATTTCTAGCTGTGCCAAATGTGGAATATAAAATTACATCCAATGAAGTTTAAAGCATAATTATTAGTCAGTCTCACTCCCTATTATCTG
This sequence comes from Eriocheir sinensis, assembly GCF_024679095.1. Classification (NCBI taxonomy): domain Eukaryota; kingdom Metazoa; phylum Arthropoda; class Malacostraca; order Decapoda; family Varunidae; genus Eriocheir; species Eriocheir sinensis. The sequence continues at coordinate 9,544,409 of NC_066564.1, forward strand.
TTAAGGGCTCGGCATTTCTAGACGCTTTAGCATAAAATTAATCCATGGAGATGGCGATTCATGGCCTCATTTTCGACATTTTGATATTTATTTTCACGTAACATTCGTTCACTACAGCATATCCTGCCGTTCAAAATCATGGAATAATTATAAATGCCTATATTCCATATATTCCAATATTCCACTCGGTTTCCCGGACAGATAAATTTCTGTGCAGTGGAAATGTGATGATGTGATATAGAACATCTTCGTGCTGTCACTGTTCTTTGCATGATATAAAAAAAATAGTCTAATTCATCTCAACCTCTGTAAAACAGCGTTGCAAATATATTTTCATCATCCAGGCTCTGATTGCCAGACAGCAAGGTATTCCTCAGCACATTTTAACGCTGCAGCCAGTGAGATCTGCATCCCAGTTTCAGATGTTTTATTTTCCATGTTGTTCGTCCCTGGAACTCTTCGCAGCCTGAAATATATTATGCAATGCAGAGAATCTTAATATTTAAGCTTTCTTTTACTACAGTAGTAGAGTAATCATCTATCATTAACCCTCAGACCGCATTGTTTTCTTGTACACGAAATAATTTAAATCTAACAGAATGCCATTTCGTATGTTGAAACTCAGTTTCTATTTGATTGACTCATTCTGCCCGAGGACCGAGGTTCGAGTCCCACCGGTGCACGCTGGCAATTTTCAACCATCCCCGATTGGCGGAAGATTGATTACCCACTTGCTGCCCAAATCTTCAATCAACCCAAACTTCAGCGCCTTCGTTCAAGTGAAGCATCGCGGGGCAGCATGGGCCAAGCGTAGTCATACATAACGGGAGCCACTATCAATAAAATTCGCCTGTGCCACTAACGGTCTTGGGTTGCCCAAGAGACCCTTTAAAAAAGAATATCGTCGCTATTGGCAGCACCTATCTATCTCTCTATCTATCTATCTATCTATCTATCTATCTATCTATCTATCTATCTCTCTATATATATATATATATATATATATATATATATATATATATATATATATATATATATATATATATATATATAAACAAAGAAATTCACTATTCCGGCTCCATCTGTCGCAATTTTTTTTAATATAATAACAACAACAATGATAGCAATAACAAAAAAACTAATACTAATACTATTACCAATACTAATGATAATAACAATAATAATAATAATAATAATAATAATAATAATAATAATAATAATAATAATAATAATAATAATAATAGTTCAATAGATATTTGCTGATAAAGAGATAGAGATGAGGCACGTAGGTACAGAGGAAGGTAGATAGGTGAGAAAGGAGGCAGATAAGTAGCTAAGGAAGTGGGTTGCTTTCTTTCACGAGGCCCCGGGTGACTGTGTTGTGGTCGTCCTCCTCGCTGGGAGCAAAAGGAAGTATGAAATGCTTTCAAGTTATTTCGAAATACTCCATATTCCCACCGCTACGCGCACCTTTAACTGCGATTGCTACTCTTGGTGCAGTTAGGATTGGGAGGGGGGAGGAAGGTAGTGATGGTGGTGGTGGTGGCGGAGGGTTCGTGAGGAGGAGGAGGAGGAGGAGGAGGTGGAGGTGGTGGTAGTGGTGGTGGTGGTGGTGTTGGTGGTGATATTGCTTTCTACTTAAATGGAGGAACTACAGGTGGCATTTAATTAAACTTTTGGTATTTTCATTTACGTATTTCGGTGGCACAAGCGGTAGCAGCAGCACCACCAGCGGCAGCAATAGTAGTAGTGGTAGAAGTAGTAGTAGTAGTAGTAGTAGTAGTTGTAGCAGTAGTAGTAGTAGTAGTAGTAGTAGTAGTTACTGTTAATGATGTGAAAGTAGTAACTGTAGCTGTAGCAGTTGTAATACTCGTTAAAAATTCTCTCTCTCTCTCTCTCTCTCTCTCTCTCTCTCTCTCTCTCTCTCTCTCTCTCTCTCACACACACACACACACACACACACACACACACACACGGCCGCCGTGACTTATGATCTATCTATCGGTCAGGAGTTTCAGACGTGGCCGGAGCGTCATTTGTTGGGGGTGGCGCTCTCCTGAACAGGCCAGCGGCACTCTGCTGTAATTGGGTCTCTCGCAAGGCTGATGGCCGTAGCTGTTAAGTCCGTAGAGAACCATTTTCATTCTCTCTCTCTCTCTCTCTCTCTCTCTCTCTCTCTCTCTCTCTCTCTCTCTCTCTCTCTCTCTCTCTCTCTCTCTACGGTGGCATCAACCATAACCTATCCCCCTACTCCTACTACTACTACTACCACTATTACCACTGCGGACCGATTCTCTATTCCAGCACATTTCGTTTCAGGCCCACTTCATATCCGGTTCACTCAGTTTCAGAAAGACTTAATTTCCGGCTAGTTTCGCTTCGGACTCGCTGTCCTACAAGAGCTCCCGCTAAACACCAACATACACGCATGCAGCCACCCACCCAAAAACAACCTACACACACACACACACACACACACACACACACACACACACACACACACACACACAATTAATCTACATGTGTGTGTGTGTGTGTGTGTGTGTGTGTGTGTGTAGAAAAAAAAAACATTCAAAACACTGGCAACTTCATTCACAAGCAAATGAATAACTGATTTAGTCGTGTAGACTAATTATCGGGTGTTTGTTTAGCGAGTTAAGGGAGGGGAGGGGAGGAGAGGAGAGTGGAGGGGGGGGAGGAGGAAGAGGAGGGGTACCGGCCGTTGATGGAGGGACGAAGGTGAAATTTTCCCGGGCCGTGCTACGAGATCTAATAATCATAATTCTCGCTTGAACAGAAAAACATTTATGATTATAACTTGTCACCTTTTGAGTTTCGGACCCCCAGACGTACCCTTAGACTGTCTTATAACATGTTCCTAGTAAGTTCTAAGAATGTTTTTTGTAGCGACTAAATCCTTTGTGTTCCAGAACTCACCAGTATTCCATTACCATAAAACGTCAGTAAGTAAGAGCAAAATATTCGGTGTAGTCATGTGAAGGTTGCGCAACACTAACGCGTATGTCGCATCATTGACATATGACGCAACGTGAGATAACTTTAATGTCAGGGCAATTTTTTCATCAAGGTATTGGCGGTGGATGATGGCATAGCAGCGCTGGGTAAAGTTAACGTAACGATTATAACGATGAGGTGAAACAAAAGCGGTAAAAAAAATGTAGACAGTAATGTCGATGGTAATGAAAGAAGCAGGAAATACAACTATTTAAACCATTAAAGTCCTCCTCCTTTGTGTGTGTGTGTGTGTGTGTGTGTGTGTGTGTGTGTGTGTGTGTATTATGGCATAAGAAAAGCGGAACAACTACCAGCACATGTAAGGTGACAAAAAAAGAGGCATAAATAATAAGTCATAAGGCAATAAAAGTAAATATGAACGCTACACAAACATCATTTTCTAATTCAAATTGTCCTCTTAATTAAACTCGGCGTGGTTCTCTCTCTCTCTCTCTCTCTCTCTCTCTCTCTCTCTCTCTCTCTCTCTCTCTCTCTCTCTCTCTCTCTCTCTCTCTCTCTCTTCTCGGCAAGCAACAGGGGCACATAAACAGCCGTGGCTTACCTCTCTCCTAGCGTTATGTCTCTGGTCATTCACTCCCGCCACCTCTGTCAGTCCTTTTTCTCCGGGTTCTCGATTATCGGTGCCCCCACGGCCACCACACGACACTCCAGTATCCTCGGTCCTTCCCAGCACACACTCACGCCCATCAAATAAACACTACGTTGATAAACACTAAAAAATTCTCTCGGACCGCGAGCACCACCTCCACCATAAGCCAGGTGTTCCGCGCGTTTGAAAGTCTTACCTCCAGCGGCAGCCAATCAGCGGCGCCAGTCCTCCCTGGCCCCGCCCACCCCTACACGCCATTGGCCAGCTGGCATCACGTGACCAGAGCTCCACCAGGCCATAGAATCATACGAGAGTTTAAATGCAAGCTGCAATAATAATGACAAAAAAATAGTTATATCTAACGCATCCCTATATCACTGACCGTAGGCTTTTATTGATATGTTTGTTTGTTTTTTATTTACGTGAATGATAGTTGCGGGAAATAATGGAAGTAACTGAATTTATGCCTTCTGCACTATACGTCTAGGGCTTAGCCAGAGCTGCAACAGTGTTTCTTAACCCGGGGTGCGGCCACCTCCAGGGGCTGCTCAAATCAGTTATAGGGGCGCTGGGAAAAGCTGCGTATATGGCGATATAGTGTTGTTTTGATCCAGGCGGACCCCCCCTCCTAGCCCCCTACAACTACTCCCCATATGCCTTCAGAAGTGTTGCTGGAGGGGTTCACAAGAAGCAATATTGCTACTTAGTTTTCTTTCCCCGGCCTGGTTATTGTCCAGTTTATATAAAAAAAAATCTTAAATAAAGTTACATAGTAATATGAATAGTAAGATATATTTGATTATGGATAGGTAGGGGGAGGAGGGGATGGATATAATTATTTTAGGCTACCTGATACAGGTTCACAAACCCGCTACTCGTAGCAGCTTCTTTCTCTATTCGCTGTCCAATGGCAACACTGCCTCATTCAAAACACCGCCGCCATGTTCAACAGCTCACCATGGCTCCAAGCCTGAGATTCGTGTCTTACTGTGTTTGTGGGGAGAAAAAGAGGACACACCCCTCTGTGAAACTCCATTTACTCCATAAGGTGATGTGGAAATTCTAAGTTAGTAACGTAGCAATGAAGACTGCAGAAAATACAGCAGCGAGCCAGCTCCTGACCAATGACCTAAACGTTTCGGAGACAGACTTGGCACAAACAGAGAGAGAGAGAGAGAGAGGATACAGACAGACAGACAGACAGACAGAGAGGTGGGAAGGCCTCCGGAGACTGAAAGGTTTGAAGTCTTCTCTCGCCAAATCTCAAAGGACAGCGGACAGAGCAGTGGTTCTTAAAATGGGGGGCACGCCCCCGTAGGGGCCTTTAGTAATGTCCAGGGGAGGCGTGACCCTAGGTGGAAAGTTAAATTCATGTTTTTGGAATATTTGCTATCATGTGAACAAGAGCGTGGTCTAATATGCAAGGCGGGCGTGGAGGGAAAGGCTCATTCCTAGAGGAGGCTCGGTAGTAAAAAGTTTAATTAGGTTTGTCGTAAGAAGGAAGGAGAAAGGAAGAATAGCAACATGGAAGAATAGGAGAGGTACAGAAACAGGGAACAAAAAGAGGGAGTTTGAGAGGAAAAAAGACTGGAAAAAAGGAACAAAGAATATTATGAAAAACGAAAAAAAATGGAGAAAGCGAGAAAACTGAATAATGGAGAATATCAACATGGAAGAATAGGAGAGGTATAAAATTAGGAAACAAAAAGAGGGAGCTTGAGAGGAAAGAAGACTGGAAAAGAGGAACGAAGAATAATTGGAAGAACGAAAAATATGGAGAAAGGAAGAAAAACTGAAATATAAGGATGGATTGGGAGCGAATAATGAAGGTAAAGAGGAAAAAAGAACGGAAGGGAGGAAATAAGAATACAAAACAAAGGAGAGACGGGAGAAAAGACAGAAAACAATGAGGAAAAAAGGGGAAGCTGAAGGAAAGAAGGAAGACTATGAGGAAAACAGGATAAATGGAAAAAGGGAACAAAAAATCAGGAGAAGGATGACTGGAGGGAAAACAGGAGGAATGAAGAAAAAAAATAGAGGAAGAAAAAGCAAACAGAAGAAAGAGAGAAAATGCAGAGAAAAATGAAGATTGGGAGGCGTGAAGGAGGAACAAGAAAAAGGAAGATGGAATTAGAGAGATGAATTTAAACTGGAAGGAAGGAGGATAGGGGAGAAGATGGTTGAGTGAGAGGGAGAAGAGGAAGGACAGAGAAGGAAGATAGAGTTACAGAAATGATTGGAGACTGGAGGGAGGAAAGGGGAATAGAAGAGATGGTAGAATGTGAGGGAGAGGAGGAAAGATGGGAGGAAGGATAGAGAAGAAAGATAGAGTTAGAGAAATGATTGGGGACTGGAGGAAGGAAAGGGAGATTGGAGAGATAGTAGAATGAGAGGGAGAGGAGGAAATAAAGATGGGAAGAAGGATAGAGAAGAAATATAGAGTTAGAGAAATGATTGGAGACTGGAGGGAAGGAAGAGGGATAGGAGAGATGGTAGAATGTGAGGGAGAGGAGGAAAGAAAGAGGGGAAGAAGGATAGAGAAGAAAGATAAAGTTAGAGAAATTATTGGAGACTGGAGGGAGGAAAGGGGAATAGGAGAGAAGATGGTAGAATGAGAGGGAGAGGAGGAAAGATGGGAGGAAGGATAGATAAGATAGAGTTAGAGAAATGATTGGAGACTGGAGGGAGGAAAGGGGAATAGGAGAGATGGTAGAGTGAGAGGGAGAGGAGGAAAGAGAGGATCGAGGTGCTATTAATTCCAACGTGTGGGTGTGTTCAGAGCGGGAAGCAAAGCTGAACGAGGAGATTAATTAGTAAGCCCCACCGCTGTAGAGATGGATGTCCGTCATTAATGGAGGTGCTTCACTTCGTTAACGCAACACTAATAAGCCGCACGGAGAACAGAAGCGACTTAGATGCATTAGCTACTGTATGGTTCCTGAACGTAGAAGTTATTCCGAAATCTAACTTAACGTATTTCTTCCTCTGATACTATAGTTATTACATTGGCCCTATTATTATTATTATCATTATCATTATCATTATTATTATTATTATTATTATTATTATTATTATTAGTAGTAGTAGTAGTAGTAGTAGTAGTAGTAGTAGTAGTATCAAACCGCAGTAGTATATCTAGTGACAAGGAAACTGGAATGATTATGTGTATGGTGAACGGTAAAAAAAAGAGTCAATGAAGCTCCAACCCTGCTACTCTCAAGGTAACAGTAAGCCAACAGGCAGCAGATCAAAGCTGTGAAAGTCAAAAGGAAAAGAGCAATGAAGAACATGAAGCAAGAGGCAGACAGGTGAAGGATTCGTGGTGATGTTCATGTGTTGGTTCGTTTATATACAACCTTTGTGTAGAGTCTGTCCACTAAACACCTGAAAAAAAATCTGGTATTGGACTAAACTACAAAAGCATTACCACACCCTTAGAACTTTGTTGATCTAATTCATCCGTCCACTAAAAGTATACTTTTACATTTCCAGGGAGATTAAAAATGAGAAAAGTTATTTGCAGATAATTCAAACTTTCGAGCATTTACTTTTGGGATGAATTAAAGTAATGAAACTGATAATCAATTAAGCGATTTCTGTTTTTATCTCCATACATAATATTAGGTCCCCCCAAATGCATTTAAGACATTGCAGGTCGAGGGAATTTCATTCAAAGGCAGTGAGGAACGTAAAGCAGCTTCAGGTCAGCCCACGCGTCGTGTTTTAATTAAGGCCGCAATAATTAGGGCAGCTATGTAATTGAGGAGAGGCGTGAAGGGAAAGGTCCATTAAAAGGCACTCGTTAGAATACCTGTGGCGTGTGTTGGGGGGGTGGGGGATGGGGGGGGGGCGCCCGGTAAATAGCACCAGCATCTGGTACACGGAACGAACTAGACGATAAAGAGTAAATGAAGGTCACCGTAGACTCAGTTAAAAGAATCGCTTACCCAGCCTACATCGGGGGAGAGGATAGCTCATTACTTTAATACATAAGACCGTATCGTCATCTATTTAGAATTTAATACTTACTTTTGAACACAATCCATTACGAAATAATCTATACAATAATTCATGAGAGGAGCTGGCAGCTTGCTAGCAATACTGAAAGGCTTCTGTTTAAGCTACGCTCAGTTGTGCTCTACACAAAGGTCAGCCATAAGCTACTTACTGACCCCAAATTCGCTTTTTTTACCGTTGTGGGGCCGCGCAAATTGGCCGGGATCCACGATGACCTTGCGGGGTCGCGTAAATTGGCTGAGAGACACGACGACCCTTACGGGGCCGAGCGCACACACACACACACACACACACACACACACACACACACACACACACACACACACACACACACACACACACTTCCCCTATAACATTATACAGTTCCTCGCTTATGAATACATAACACAAACATACGTACTAGAGCCTGTCCATAAAACCTCCGTAAGTCGACTTTGGCAGCGGCGGCTTGTGAAACAAAAATGTAACTATTTTTTTTGTGAGACGAGGGGTTGAAGGAGAAGATATTCCTGGTGACCTTCCTTTCTCTCTTTATAGGCCTAAAATCCAATTATCCGACGTAAGCGAGTTCCCCTTCTGCCTCTTTCTTCTCTTCCTCTTGAACTCAGCAGGAGGAAGAAAAGACAGAACAGGAATTGAGGAGAATGAGCTAAGCCGCTTACGAAAGAAGAAAGAGAAATGAGGAAAAAAGAAGAGAAAAACCGAGCTTTAAATTTCAATGATCAATATTTATTATATTAGTGAAAAAGGGCAACCGTCAATGCAGTAGAGAGAGAGAGAGAGAGAGAGAGAGAGAGAGAGAGAGAGAGAGAGAGAGAGAGAGAGAGAGAGAGAGAGAGAGAGAGAGAGAGAGAGAGAGAGAGAGAGAGAGAGAGAGAGAGAGAGAGAGAGAGAGAGAGAGAGAGAGAGAGAGAGAGAGAGAGAGACGGCAGGGAAGAGGCAGGTGTCCACATCACACATTCGCATCACGTTCCAATGTTTGGGTGAATTTCTTACGGCTGAAAAGTTATTACGGTCCCGAGGGAGCCGCCGTGTCGTGCTTACGTCTGGCTGTTGGTCCGCCGCCGGGCTGCCTAGACGCGGATTCTGAAGAGGCCGCAGTGAGAAGGCGCGAGGGAAGGAGAGTAGGAACAGTGCAGGGGAGGTGTCGGTAAAACGCATAGGGAAACTACAGAAAGAGAGAGCGAGAGGGACAGGGGACAAGGAGTTATTGGGTGCTGAGAAAAGAGAGGAACGAGAAAACAGGGAGAGAAAAAAGACACGATAGGAGCAGAAGGAACAATGCAGAGGAGGTGTGGGTAAAACGCGTAGGGAAACTATGGAAGGGGAGAACGTGAGGGACAGGGGACAAGAAGTTATTGGATGCTGAGAAAAGAGAGGAACGAGAAAACAAGGAGAGAAAAAAGGACACGATGGGAGGAGCAGAAGGAACAGTGCAGGGGAGGTGTCGGTAAAACGCGTAGGGAAACTATGGAAGGGGAGAACGTGAGGGACAGGGGACAAGAAGTTATTGGGTGCTGAGGAAAGAGAGGAACGAGAAAACAGGGAGAGAAAAAAGACACGCTGGGAGGAGAGAAGGAACAGTGCAGGGGAGAAACAGTGCGAAGGGGAAATATAGGACGTAAAGAAGGAAAAAAATAGTGATAGGGTGTTGAGAAAATAGAAGGTTGAGAAAACAGGGTGAGGAAAAGGACACGATGGGAGGAGAAGGGAACAGTGGCGAGGGTGAACTTCATAGGGAAACTTTTTAACGGAGGGAAGAAAAAAAAAAATATATATAGGGTGCTGAGAAAATAGGACGTAGAGAGAACAGGGTGGGAAAAAGGAAGCAATTGGAGGAAGAGAGAAAAAAAATCAGTGCAGAGGAGTTATTGGCAAAACACGAAGGAGAAACATATAGGAGAGAAGAAGGAAAAAAATGTGATGGAGTGCTCAGAAAAGAGAGAAGAGGGAGAGAAAACAGGGTGAGAAAAAGGAGAGAAGAGAGAGAGGGAATAGTGCAGGGGAGTTATGGGTTAAACGCGTAGAGAATGTATAGCTGGAGAGAAAGAAAAAGAGGTGTTATGGTGCTGGGAAAAGAGAGAAGGGAGGGAAAGGAAGAGAAGATCGCTTTGTAGAGGAGCGGTAGATAAAATAGGGTAGAAAGAGGCCGAGGAAAAGGAGAGGAAGATGAATAAGTGAACAGTACAGGGGGAGAAAGAGGGAGAGAGAGAAGGGAAAGAATATAAGATGATAAAGAGAAGAGGCAAAGGAAGGGATAGAGGGCAGCGCAGAAGAGAAGTAACATTGACATTTAGGAACTATAAGAATGAGATGGGAGAGGAGAGGATGAGGGACAGATGAGAAGAAGAGAATAAAGGATACGAGAGAGAGAGAGAGAGAGAGAGAGAGAGAGAGAGAGAGAGAGAGAGAGAGAGAGAGAGAGAGAGAGAGAGAGAGAGAGAGAGAGAGAGAGAGAGAGAGAGAGAGAGAGAGAGAGAGAGAGAGAGAGAGAGAGAGAGAGAGAGAGAGAGAGAGACTGCGCCTGTGCGTCTGTGTAGGAATAATTTAAGTGTTTATGAAATTTACAACACAGGAAGAACCACGACGACTGAAAAACAACAAAAACTAAGAAAAAAAGGAAAACCTTCTTCAAAATATTTCAAGCCGGGTCCACGGATACGCGAATTAAAGCTTTCTGTTCCCCGACGAACCTCAGCCTCCCCTTGTAGGCTTCGCTCCCCGACACAGCCAACCAGCTTCCCTTCCACGCAGCATTTTACTTTCTTCAGATACTTTTTTTTTACGTCGCGGCCTAATGCGCCGGTAGGCTTGTTCCCGGTGGATCCTGATGGTCGGTCCAAGGCTTCTTTCCGGTGGGTCCTGATGGTCGGCCCAGCCCGTTCTGGCGCAGGCGAGTGTTTTTATAGTGGCGCCATCTTGCATTGGCTCAAGCTGCCCTCCCGGAGCTCATCTTTGATCCTAGAATCTAGAGTCCGGGTTGATAGGTGGTCTTCTGGACAGCATGTGGGTAGTTTTAAGCCACTCGGCGGCGGCTGAAAAATCCCAGCTTGGTGGCACCGGGCGGGGATTGAACTCGCGTCCTCCTGGACGCGGTGCCGTCTCGGTATCCTTCCAGCCACCGCCTCCCTACTACTACTACTACTACTACTACTACTATAAATGCTAATACCAATACTACTGTTACTACTGCTGCTACTACTTCTACTAGTAATAAAAATAATATAGTCCTACCTCCTTCTATTTCATTAAATCACTCGAGGTGCGGCTGTGTCAGAATTTGAACCAAGGCCCGCGGATCCCTGGCCAGTCACGCTAACCATTGCACCACGGAGGCTTATTGAAAGCTAGCACGAAAATATAAAATTGAAATACTTCACCATCACAAAAGAGGAGAAAGATTGATGCATCCCTCTTATTCACTTCATCGTTGCGAAATTTTCTACGTAAAGAGAAGCATCAGAACGTCTCAAGACGTCGTTAAGTTTATTTTATAAAATTGGCTGTTATCGTTTACTCGAAGACGCAATTTACGTGTACATCTTTTCTCATTCTGAATCCCCGACCGAGTTTCCTTCGTGGAAGAGATGAAATAACGACAGCATGAAAGGAAAATATTGACTCTACGAACAATACACGATCACGAAGACATACGGAGCCCTTCCCCGCCTAGCCCTTTTTTGTCCACCACTCTGAGCACCTACGCTTACGTGGAACTGAGGGACAAAGTGGCGTAGGAGTGAGTGAAGGAGATGGAGCAAAATAAGGACGGAAAAAGGAGCGGGAAAGACAGACACGAGGCAAGAAAAGAAATAATTGTGGAAGAAAAATGATAAACGCAGGAAGGAGAGACAAGGATGAGAGGAGGCAGCCTTCACCAGCGTTCATTCTTGAGTCCCGTCACCCCCGCCACACCCGCCGCCGCCACCCCAGCACCCTGCACCCCGGCGCCGCGTCAGGAGGCCGCCGCTTCCATCACGGCACCGTTTGGTCGTGACATTTCGTTAGCAAGGGATGCCCAGAGTAGCAGAGAATATATTTCGTTTTTCTGGTGGTCTTTTTACCTTTTCTTATGAATCGTGATATGAAACATTTCCCTTTGGGGTAGATGGAGCACGACGGTCGATGGACTGAGTGGCTGGATGGCTGGAAAATGGAAACAGATGAATCAAGACGGAAAGTGGAGGGTAAAAATTGGACTGGTGAACGGACCCCATCTTCGGAAAGTACATTGCCAGCTTATTTTCTGAGGCCGCTTCATTCTCGCCCAATCTCCCGCCTGACTCAATCCTCCTCACGCCGGCCACACAGCGTCCACTCCAAAACGCACTTCTCACACTAGCTAACGCGACGGCCAAAGTTTGCATGACCGACAGCAAATTAGATGAAAGTAAAGATCTGTCACAGAAAAATCTTCGCATCTATTTTTTTTTTTTTTTTGACACTCAACATATTTTAAATTCTTCCTAAAGAGAGGTGCGGCTTCACTGATTATATCTTAAGCCTAGACTCGAACTCCTGACATCGACAAGCTGAGAAGTACAAGCCAGTGTCTTTGCAACATCCAGCTTTTCTCGCAGTCATTAATACGCTGAGATGAAATTGCATCATAGGCTCAAAACTCCTCAAGCACTATTTTTTATACTGTTCCAAAAAGCATAATTACAGTTACAAAAAAATAAATCAATATACACTTTATACTGTATTCCTTTATAGTTTACTGGGTGATTGAGTCTTATTTTATGGCTTCAAATTTCGAGTATATTCAATACAAAAAATTACGCAACTTATCAGACGCCAAAACAAGAAAAGATCACATTATTTTTATTTAACTTTGCATGCTTTCAATTTTCCCTACATGCCTTGATCATTATGCTCCTATGTTCGCATTCTTGAAAATCCCTTTTGTTGTACACTACCATAATGTTTGCTCTCTCCCCTGTCCTAAAATTGTCCATCATCTCAGTGTAAAACTATTCTTTCTTCGTTGCCAGACACTCTATTTCGCCTACTAGGATACCCACAAATGTTTCCTCTCTTTATTCTCCAGATATTTCACCATGCTTTTTACTTAATCCAGCCTCGTTAAATACAAGCCTTCAGAAATTTCTCTCCTTTTCCTTTACCTCTTCCGCCCACATATACTTAGGACACTCGGCGCCTCCCAGAATCACCTCAAGGCCCGTCTCGTCAACAACACTCGAGACGCTAACGACGAGGAAATGAGGAAAATCAAGTAAAATTGCGGAATGGGAAAGGGTTAAGGAAGGAAAAGAAAGAACAGAGCGTGGGTGGGACGCTAACGATCAGAAAATGGGGAAGAAAAGATAAGGTAGTGGAAACAGAAACGGGAAGGGAGAAGATATAAAAGGTGCCGAGGGTAAATACGCGTTTTTAAGGAAAAGAGAAGATTTAAGAAATGAGAACAAACACTGAAGCAAAGGAGAATGAAAACAAAGGCGTGAGGGATGGATATGGGATGTAAAAATAGCGTAAAGGAGGAGGAGGAGAAGGAGGAGGAGGAGGAGGAGGAGGACAGGGCAAGGGACGGGACTGAAAGAGGAGCATTGGGTACAGGTAAAGATGAACAGAGAGACGAGAGACGAAGGGAAAATAAGTGCAAAATAAGTAATAAAAAAGAAATACAAAGAATGCGAGTACAATTAAAAATGAAGAGGGTAGTGGAAAGACAAAAAACAGATGTGTATGAGATAATGAGTCGTAGAAAATAGGAAAATGCAGGAAAATCGAGAGAAACGAATGGGGGAGATGCGTGACTGAAAGAATAAAATTGGAATAGGGAGAAAAAGGAAGTGAAGAGATGAAGCAACGAAGAAATACAATAATAGAGGAATAAAAAGGGGAAAGAAAATCAAAGGGTAAAGGTGGAAGGTGACAAAAAAAGGAAGGGAGGAGGAGGGGTGAATAAATAGGATGATAAAAGGGATATGGGAAGATAAACATGACGGAAGATGGAAGAGCAAGATAAATTAGCGGAGAGGAAGGGAGAAGAAACATAATTATAAGAGGAAGAGAAAAAGAGAGAAGGAAAAAGAAGTGAAGTGAAAGGGAAGAGAAGATACTGAATTGGATAATGGGGGAGAATGAGGAAGAGAAGAGGGAAAATTAAAAGAGAGGAAGAAGATAAATTAAACGAAGGAGAGGCTAGAGAAAGAAGGGGATAAGGGAAGGAGAGAGAGAGAGAGAGAGAGAGAGAGAGAGAGAAGAAGAAGAAAACGGTGGGAGGGGGAGGAAAAGTATAGAAGAGTAAGTGAAGGAAGCAAAGGGGAAAAGTAAAGGGGAATAAGAAGGATAATACAGGGAAAAGAGAAAGGGCAGCAGTTGAAGAAAAAGTGGAAGAGGAAGTGAAATGAAGCAAAGGGGAGGAGGAGAAAAGAAATAGGATATAATACGGGGAGCGAGGAAGGGGAAGGAGTTAATACACCATGGATGAGGAGGGACGGCGGGCTAAGGTGCCGCTAATAACTCTAAAAGCCCGCATGGCAAAATTAATAGTCAAGCTGCAGGCCGGGTGGGCGCGTCGGCACCAGCTGCTGCTACTGCTGCTTGGCCGTGATATATTAGGCGAAGGAACGACTCGGCATCAGTATGTTTTAGTAGATTAATTTCCGGACAAAGGCTGCTTAACGCCGGCAGGTCATCGCTCTACATCAACGTATGTTTCAGCTCTAATAAGCATTATCTAACCCATCACTTATCTAACAAACCTGCAATTACTTTTATTTGGGTGACTACCACATATGGAAGCTACAAAATGCTGAATTGGGATGAAATGTATGGAAGGCTGAGCACTTTAATCCGGTAGCAGCGACGGGCCAAATTTGTGGCTTCACCGTGTAGCAACGACGGGCCAAATTTGTGCCATGATATTACCCCCCAAAATAGATGATACATAAACTGATCACAAATGCTTTGATATATATTATGAAATGGTTTGTGTGAGGGGTGATTTTTTCTCATTTTTCTTGCTTGGAGGGACCATTAAGAAACATGATCCCCGCTGCTGCCGGGTTAAACCGAGTGTGTTGAAGTCTGCAGCCTGGTTTCACGGCCGTAACTACGCGTTAATGAAAGGAGATGGCACGAACAGAAAGCATGTTGACAGTAACTATAGAATTTCAATACAGAAGCTGGAAAAAATATTTATATTTATTAGAAAGAATATTAAACATATAAAATGCTCATTAAGCTTACTCCGTGATGGAAATTGGCCCTACAGGAGAGACGTAAGCAACAAAATTGGGAAACTGGGGCCTTTCAGTAGACGTTTCTCCGTAGACTTTATTACGTTAAGCGAGCGAATAATTATCGCCAGGGAGAGTTAAAAGGGAAAGGGGGACTCAATTAGGCCATTTTTTCCGTGTACACTGATTGCCTCGGGGTTTTAGGCTTTTTTTCTTTCTTTTTAGTCAGGTGCGACTTTTTTTAACCTATTCCGCTACACCTTCTTACTAAATACATGTTGAATATACCATTATCGCCGGGCATAAAACTTACGTGCACGACACAACACTTTAGACAAAAAAGCATCGCCGATTGTAAATATTTTCTATAAGATGTTTAATAACTGTAAGAAATACACATGAAATAAAAAAAATTCCAACAAAGGAGACGACTCAAGGGCGACAAAAAGAGTGTAGAAAAAAAGCCCGCTACTCGCCGCTCCCACAATAGACAAAAGTAAAGAGCTGCCAAAAGAGAGGTCAATTTCGGGTGGACTCTCTCTCTCTCTCTCTCTCTCTCTCTCTCTCTCTCTCTCTATATATATATATATATATATATATATATATATATATATATATATATATATATATATATATATATATATATAATCTCCTTGGTTCTCAGTGTGTTCGTGCGTGGACTTTCTCACCTCGGCGCCGGACCCTCCACCCTCTGCCCAACTATTTCACCCCTGACAAACGCTACCTGCCAAAGATCAAGAGAATGTGTTCGCTTCATTTTTATTTTCCCTTTCCTCTGAACCCCTTCCCCCCTTTCCAAACCCCACTAGCGGCATGCAGATAGAGCTAAAAAATGCATACAAAAATCCTATTTCTTGTTACGGTAGTACCTTGCACCTGAACCATTTTGCACTTTATTTAATTTACTTTTTATTTATTTTTACTGCAACAGCTAGGAAGTCAGAAAGCATTGTCGCTCCCTAGAAAGGGCGAGCGTGGGACGGGCTTGCCCAGACGAACGAAATGGCCGCGTAAACAATCGACACACTGCGGCCACGTCCACAGGAACACACACAAACACACACACACACAAAAAAAAGAAACAAACACTGACAGGCACACAAACACGCGCACATGCACAGGAGCGCACATCCCTCACCCCACCCCACACACAGCTGGTTATCGTATTGACTTCTTTAAAATTGTAGGAGACTATAAGGATCTTGGTTTGTTATGTTGAAAGAAGTTGAATAAAGCAAAGGAGAACCATCGGCGTACGAGTGGATATGACAGTTTGTTGTGGAAACATCATTAATGAATGACAGAGTGGGAGATAGGACAGAGCCCTGTGACACACCACTATTGGTAGGTTTAGGAGAAGAACTGTGACGGTCTAATACAGTAGAGATAGACCAGCCGGAAAGGAAACTAAAGATAAAAGCTCGAGTTGCGTGCAGGCCCGTTGGACGTGTGAACTACTGCACCACGGTGTGCATCCCGTACTGTACGTCACTTGTATTTCCCTTCTCAAATACTACCCTGATTTCACCCTTAGAGGTCTAGTGGTCAGCGTGCTTGGCTACTTCTCCGCGGGCCCGGGTTCGAATCCAGGCCCGGGCAGGCGGCGTGCAGCTCACCCACCTGTCCATCCTCCCTTTCGAGCTGGTCGATAAATGGATGCCTGTGGAAACCTGGGGAGGGTAAACTGTGGTAATCCCGAATTTCACATTGGGCCGTGTCCCGGGCAGTTGGTCCTTACCTAGCACAGGCTCAAAGTACCAACGGTTCGGATATGAGCGCCGCAGCCACGCGCAGCTATAGTGTATGCACCCACCTTTACCTTACCTTGCCTTTCAGTCTTCGACAATATCCATGCACCAAAACGTACATGAGATTATATTAAAGATAACACATAGGTACTAATTATACCATTAAGTGAGAAAAAAGGATCTCAGGCTAAACTCCTTCTGCCTATGTTTAAAATGAAACGAAGGAATGCCATTCCTTAACCCGCCGAGTACGGCCGTTCATAAGAGGCCTTAATACCTACAGCGTTATCGCACTCCCCCGCCAGATAAAAGTGAGCCACATTATCCCATGCACATAAATAGACTCTTATCAGGGCCTAACACCAGATGGCAGACTCCCTATATTCCATCGCTGCTGCTTCCTTGCTTCTGTTTCTTCTTTGTGCCTTACTCTTTTCCTCTGTTCTTTCCTTGTGTGTGTGTGTGTGTGTGTGTGAGAGAGAGAGAGAGAGAGAGAGAGAGAGAGAGAGAGAGAGAGAGGGGGGGGGGGTAAGTGGCAAGACAACTAGCCTGAGACAGCCACACCTAGCAACGTGAATGGAAATACTACGGCACAAGATAAACTCGCTTACCATGTGGCATCTCTAGGAAATAAAACGATGGAGACTCCAGCAGTTGAGTGACGGGGAGGCCGAGTTGTCAACTCGGAATTTTAGAATTGTCAAGACTCTTGAGTGACTATCAATTTTCTGTCTTCGTTGACCCGTTAGACTATTTATAACAGATGTGACGGACTGTTTTAACATAAAAGAACATAATATAACAGCTTAATCACTTTAAATAGCGCTAGATCCAGCGCCAAGAGTGCATAGCTGGTAACAGTCCGGAGGAGCAGCTGAGCGCGGTGCAGGTTGTAACTTGTGAAGAGGAAGCTTTAAGGTTTTAACATCCTTACGTGTTCAGTCACAGTGCTACCCTCTGGCCAATAGTTGGACTATTGGTAATTATTCCTTCGGTTAGCAGACAACATCGTGTCTCCCTACCTCTCTACACTCTTCAAGGTAAAACACAACCCGCCCCCACCCACCGCCCTGCCAACAGGGAGGTTCGGCAGGGTGAGAAGTCGTCTGAACCAAGCCATCTTAACAATATACCAAATAACGCTGTTTCACAAGCGTTAATGATACACACTACAGTAAATGACTCCTATGTGTCACCTGCACAAATCACTACAAATGATGTTCCTTTGTCTGATAATGGCGTCCTCTCCCGACCAATATAGCAGCAGCTTGACTTACCTTATTAAAGTTTCTGCGTCCTTTAAATTATTTAGAGTTTGACTTTCTTGGCGGTCTCCGTCACCCGTACCTGCCTGAACGCTTGAACGTACCTGACACTAGCGTTGATAAGAAAATATGGCTTCCTAATATTCCGCGTCCTCCCACCTCACACTGAATTGCCACACTGCCCGCCCTCAGTGATACCAACCCAAAAATTGTTTCTTGAGCCAAATATCCCTACAGATGTCACGAAACACCCCTACGTGTCCCTACATACAAAGGCAAATTCCCTACTCCTGAACACAATATATAACGCTTCAGTTGTTTCATCTGCTTTGCAGCATCACAATATGCCATCCAGACTTCGATAAACAGGATAATATTAGGGATATATCCCACCGAATACTCCACCTACGAACAAAGCAACTGAATACCTTGCTTTAGCTTGTTAGCTGACAAAGGAATCTTCTAGATAGGAGACGAACGTGGCTCGTACGTCAGTCTGGGGGAAGGAGTGGATGATTGGAGGCGTGTAAGTGGGGTGGATCAGTGCGTGAGGAGCTGAATGGTTGTGCGGGTGTGGGTGTGCTAATGCTGAGCTATAGACGGCGAAGCATTATTGAATATGCAGTTGTGCACCTTTGTTGTTGTCACCCGTGCTAGTTGACAGAGAGAGAGAGAGAGAGAGAGAGAGAGAAAAGCAGACGGACAGAAAGGCTAAAACTGTAGGTACGAAACACCTTTCGTTTTGGCAAAGTTCTCATGTTCATAACACCTGAAGGCTCCTACGTCCTTCCACCCGTTCCTTCATCCCATCCCTCCTCCACCTCTTCCTTCCCCGTCCCGTCTCTCTCGGATACCTCCGCACCAGCACAATGCCAACGGAAAGACTCCTCTCTAATAAAATCACATAAAAAATAAAAACTATTAGTAATACAGCATATGTAAATTGTAAAAGCTATTTGATTATGATTAGCAAATTATAATCTCTCTCTCTCTCTCTCTCTCTCTCTCTCTCTCTCTCTCTCTCTCTCTCTCTCTCTCTCTCTCTTACTCAATATAATCAAATCTTGTGTTGCAACCATGGGGACGTGCAACACTGGCATTACAGCAGCGAGTTGAGTTGCAGTAATTTATATCCCGTATTTATTTTTTTACTTTATTCTCTCTCTCTCTCTCTCTCTCTCTCTCTCTCTCTCTCTCTCTCTCTCTCTCTCTCTCTCTCTCTCTCTCTCACACACACACACACACACACACAAACAGATATATATATATATATATATATATATATATATATATATATATATATATATATATATATATATATATATATTCATCTTTGCAACACTGCGTCTCCCGCGTATTGTTCATTGTAAAGAATCAATGCAAGTGTCAGGAAATATCAAATGTGGCCCATTTTTTTCCCCCACACAGACATTTTTCACTGCCAACTTGAACCGATTCTCACGGGCGAAAAGTGTTTTTAGTTTGCGCTGCAAATTCCACTGCTGTTTGTTGTACGTGATCTGAGCCCATGCAGCGCCTGTAAATACTCTTTTAATGCGGTTACCGTGTGTACTGTGGACCATAATGGTACTGTACCTTGATTTTGCATGGGTAGGCAGTGTGTGTGTGTGTGTGTGTGTGTGTGTGTGTGTGTATAAGAGAGAGAGAGAGAGAGAGAGAGAGAGAGAGAGAGAGAATTTTGGAAAGTTGAGGGCCCCAAAAATTGTTCACTTAGCACATTTTTTTTACGGCAAAGGAAACAGCCCAAGGACAAAAAAAGGAAACAATCATGAAAAAAAAGCCCGCTACGCACTGCTCCTATAAAAAACGTTCAGGGGAGTGGCCGAAAGAGAGGTCAATTTCAGGAGGAGAGGTATCATGACACCCTCCTCTTGAAAGAATTCAAGTCGTAGGCAGGAGGAAATACAGATGAAGGAAGATTGTTCCAGACTTTACCTGAGTGAGGGATGAAAAAGTGAAGATGCTGGTTAACTCGTGCGTAAGGGATTTGGACAGTAAAGGGATAAGTTTGAGTAGAAAGTCGTGTGGGCGATGCCCTGGAAGGGGGGGAGGCATGCAGTTAGCAAGTTCAGAAGAGCAGTCAGCGTGAAAATATCGATAGAAGATAGAAAGAAAGGAAACATGGCGGCGAAATTTCTGAGGTAGAAGACTATCAGTAAGAGGAGGGGAGTTGATGAGACGAAGAGCCTTAGACTCCACTCTGTCCAAGAGAGTTGTGTGCGTGGAGCGCCCCCACTCGTGAGATGCATAGTCTCCATACTTATACTCCATACTTACATCTGCCATAATTCTGTATGAGGCAAATGTCAGCACTTTCCATGAACATTTTCGTACCTTTGCTTTTTTCAAAATTATTTGCATTTCAACGTTTATTTTTGATAGGAGGAAAGTGAGGTAACGGGAACCTATTGGAAAAGGTAAGACGGAGATGCGAGGTGTCTGTTTCTCTTCGATAAGCACGCCTGTCAGACTGATGGCGATAAAGTACATTACATTCCTTCTCACTTACATCATGCTGCTGTCATGACGGATGAGTGTTCTCCAGGCACTTAGTTGGCCCCTTTCATGTACTGTCACTGTTGTCTGTAGATCAACTTTCCTCTCATTTCTCTCTCCTACCCAGCACCAAATGCCCCTCTGACGCTCCAGCTCACGTCTCCTGGCGCCAGTCTACCCCTGACTCCCACTGTCAATCTATCTGGCCTTACCCATCTTCCCCTCTTCTGCCCACCAAGAGCTACTTGCAGAGACTTATCCCTTTGCTAAGGAAACACAATAACTTTTCTCACTCTGACAGACTTCAGCCTTTCCTCGTTAAAATTATCGGCCTCAGACCAATAGTGTGGCCGCGGGCTAGGATGGGAAATTCTTTTCACTGTTTTCCTTCAGGAAGAGGCGGAGGCGGGGGAAGGCATGCCCTGGCGAAGGGGGTGGGGATATATGCGCAGAGAACACTGTTGAAAAAGCGAAAGTGGGGAGAGGGGGGCAGGGGTTCCTTCACATGTAATTTCATCATTTGCAGAATTTATTTTGGACAGTGAAGGACTAAAGGCAACCGGGGTGCTGGAGTGGATTCATGCGAAAGGAATTTATTTCGTAAGCAAACGAAAATAAATCTTGACTGAAGTGGGAATGCAATTTCGACCCCAAGGGAGGGAGGTGTGGGTGGCGGCGGCGGTGAGGCTGTGGAGACGAGTTGAACGTCGCCGAATTGACATTTCACCGGAAGTGTCTTGGATCCTCGTCCCGCCATGTGTCGTGGAACAAGGGAAGGAGATAAGGGGTGGGGAGGGCGGGCTTGCATAAAGCTTCTCCAGGCACCACCACCGCCACCACTTCTGCCACTTTGCCGCATCCTGACTTAAAGGTGAATCACAGAGGAACTCTTCGATTATTTTGCACACACACACACACACACACACACACACACACACACACACACACACACACACCGCAATGCAAAGGTTAGCACGCTCGCCTCACAACATATAGGTCCGAGGTTCGATTCCGGTGCGGAGTAGAGAGACTGACAGTTTCTTTCAGTCCGTGCCCCCTGTCCTCCCAGCAGTGAATGTGTTCTGGGTGTCAGTCGGGTGCTGTACCCCCCCGATGTGTGTTGGTGTAATGTGAGGTTCCAGCTGTACCCAAAGATCCGTAACCTGAGTCCCCAGCTCTTTCGGGGAGAATACTGGCTGGGAGGGTATAGTGTGTGTGTGTGTGTGTGTGTGTTGGGAATATATATTTATTGCAACACTGCAGTCCTAATTACAGCGATACTGGTACTACTACGTTAAGAAAATTAATAATCATAATTGTGATAATAATAAAAGTAATAATGACGATTCCATAGCAAGACTGGTTGCCTACCACCCACACCGGAATTGAACCAGAGCGTTAGCGTTGTTGCCCGCCTCGCCACCCAAGGGTCTAAAATGGAAGAAGGCAAGTCCCAGTTGCCTTCCTATGGGTGACTTGCCTCCCCTGTTAAACCCTCCGGTGGGGAGCCGGCCAGCGACACAACGTATTGATTGAATTCCGGTGGTGAATGGTAAGCAATAACGATAATAATAATGATAATAATGATAATAATAATAATAATAATAATAATAATAATAATAATAATAATAATAATAATAATAATAATGATAATACTACTACTAATACTAATAATAATAATAATAATAATAATAATAATACTACTACTACTACTACTACTACTACTACTATTACTACTACTATTACTATCACTACTACTACTACTACTATTTCTACCATTACTACTAATGATAATATTAATGAAGATACTAATATTAATATACTGGCCAGTAATTAAAACCGTTAATTTCAATAGCAGCAAAATGAACTGAGAGAGAGAGAGAGAGAGAGAGAGAGAGAGAGAGAGAGAGAGAGAGAGAGAGAGAGAGAGAGAGAGAGAGAGAGAGAGAGAGAGAGAGAGAGAGAGAGAGAGAGAGAGAGAGAGAGAGAGAGAGAGAGAGAGAAGAGAAAAGAAGAAAGAGAATAAGATAAAATCACCCAACACCCGGATAATTGACACGTCCCCGCCCGGGCCGCCTAACGCAGCGCCTCGCCCCTAACAAAGTGTGGCGGTGAGACAGAATATCGATGGAGCACACACGTCGCTGCCCGATGAATGGATGGCAAGGGGCAGGTGAAACCGCGAGTATATCGGCAAGGATACACGCTATTTGTCTGCGAGCCACCTGTTTGTCTCGCCCTGTGTATCTCTTTCCCCGTCTGTGTCACGCTGAGGAAGAGAGAAAGATCTGTTGCGAGGAGATGTATAGACTGGGAAATGTGTCCCTAACGAATCAACAGCTTGGAGACTAAAACGTAAATGAAAGGAATAATAAGTGTTTGTTTGTGAGTCTCCTTTTATCTCTGTGAGCTGGAGAAGATAGAAAGATCTGCTCGGAGAGAATGTATAGACTGCGAAATGTGTCCTTAACGAATCAACTGCTTATAGAAACTAAAACGTAAATTAAAGGAATAGTTAGTGTCTGTTTATGAGTCTCTCCTCGTCTCTTTGTGTCTTCATGTCCCTTGTCCGCACCGCGCTGAACAAGATAAAAATCCCTCGAAACCATGGAAGGAGTTAGTTAAAATAAATAGCAGAGAAAGAGTGAACGATGAAGACTAAATGGTAAATCCAGGGATATACACAAGACGTCTGTTGCTCGTCTCTGTTTGCCTCTCTTTGTCTGTCTGCCCCACGCTGAAGTAAATAAGATATCCTGCTGTAAGAGATAAAGGAAAGAGTAGGTAAAAGAAAGGTAGTCGAAGGCCAGGGGGAGAACCCACAATAAGTTTTTTTTCTATGCTCCTTTTGTCTTCTCGTGTGTCAGTGTCTCTCCCTCTCCCTCCCTCTCTGGCAAGTTGTTAAAGATATATAAAACTCCTCTCAGAAATGAAGGTAATAGTTACAGAAATATCATCGGACGTGCAGAGAAGAGAATACACGCTATTTCTTTGTGCGTTTCTTGTGTGTTTGTCTGTCTGTCTCTTTCTGTGTGTGTCGCGCTGAAGAAGATGGAAGGAACTGACCTGATAAATGGAAAGAGTAGCAGTAGGTGGAAGACATGCCAGAGAAAGAGTTAATACCGAACACTAGATGATAAATGAATGTAGTAATGTCTGTATAGAAGGTTACTGAATAAGGTGCGTTTGTTTAACACTGAATAGGGAAGTGTGGCAAAAAGAATGAAAATGCAATCGTAAAGTTAAAGATAAACGGTTACGGGATGTTATACTCTTTTAACTCATAGATATACGTTAACCAAAAGATAATGAACAAAAAATAAAGTGAAAATTGTTATAAAGACCAAAGTGGAAATTTATCTTATATCAGCCTTTTTCTAGTGATTTGGGAATATATAAGTTAACCAAAAAAATGAAGAAAGAATGAAAGCGAAAATTGTTATAAAGACCAAAGTGGAAATTTATCTTATATCAGCCTTTTTCTAGTGATTTGGGAATATATAAGTTAACCAAAAAAATGAAGAAAGAATGAAAGCGAAAATTGTTATAAAGAGCGAAGCGGAAATTTATCTTATATCAGCCTTTTTCTAGTGATTTGGGAATATATAAGTTAACCAAAAAAATGAAGAAAAAATGAAAGCGAAAATTGTTATAAAGAGCGAAGCGGAAATTTATCTTATATCAGCCTTTTTCTAGTGATTTGGGAATATATAAGTTAACCAAAAAAATGAAGAAAATTGTTATAAAGACCAAAGTGGAAATTTATCTTATATCAGCCTTTTTCTAGTGATTTGGGAATATATAAGTTAACCAAAAAAATGAAGAAAGAATGAAAGCGAAAATTGTTATAAAGAGCGAAGCGGAAATTTATCTTTTATCAGCCTTTTTCTAGTGATTTGGGAATATATAAGTTAACCAAAAGATAATGAAAAAAAAATAAAGTGAAAATTGTTATAAGGACCAAAGTGGAAATTTATCTTATATCAGCCTTTTTCTAGTGATTTGGGAATATATAAGTTAACCAAAAAAATGAAGAAAGAATGAAAGCGAAAATTGTTATAAAGAGCGTAGTGGAAAGGTGTCTCCTACCAGCCTCTCTCTAGTGACTTGGGAATAGCGTCATAATCGAGGATGGAGGAGGGGGAGGTAATAGACTTCCGGGTGAATAAAGCAAGCCCTCTTTTGTCGAGGCAGCAATTATTCAGCGCCACACAAATCCCAGGCATTCACTGCGCCGCCACTCCATTCCGAGGGACGCCGCCGCTGCCCCCTCGCCCACTCCTTCTCCTTCCTCCATTCTTTTCTTTATTCCTCCTGCGGTTTTCCTCACACTATACTATTCCTCCTGTGGTTTTCCTCACATTATACTATTCCTCCTGTGGTTTTCCTCACACTCTACTATTCCTCCTGTGGTTTTCCTCACACTATACTATTCCTCCTGTGGTTTTCCTCACATTATACTATTCCTCCTGTGGTTTTCCTCACACTCTACTATTCCTCCTGTGGTTTTCCCCACACTCTACTATTCCTCCTGTGGTTTTCCCCACACTCTACTATTCCTCCTGTGGTTTTCCTCACATTATACTATTCCTCCTGTGGTTTTCCTCACACTCTACTATTCCTCCTGTGGTTTTCCTCACACTATACTATTCCTCCTGTGGTTTTCCTCACATTATACTATTCCTCCTGTGGTTTTCCTCACATTATACTATTCCTCCTGTGGTTTTCCTCACGCTATACTATTCCTCCTGTGGTTTTCCTCACACTCTACTATTCCTCCTGTGGTTTTCCTCACATTATACTATTCCTCCTGTGGTTTTCCTCACACTCTACTATTCCTCCTGTGGTTTTCCTCACATTATACTATTCCTCCTGTGGTTTTCCTCACGTTATACTATTCCTCCTGTGGTTTTCCTCACATTATACTATTCCTCCTGTGGTTTTCCTCACATTATACTATTCCTCCTGTGGTTTTCCCCACACTGTACTATTCCTCCTGTGGTTTTCCTCACATTATACTATTCCTCCTGTGGTTTTCCTCACACTGTACTATTCCTCCTGTGGTTTTCCTCACATTATACTATTCCTCCTGTGGTTTTCCTCACATTATACTATTCCTCCTGTGGTTTTCCTCACATTATACTATTCCTCCTGTGGTTTTCCTCACATTATACTATTCCTCCTGTGGTTTTCCTCACATTATACTATTCCTCCTGTGGTTTTCCTCACATTATACTATTCCACCTGTGGTTTTCCTCACATTATACTATTCCTCCTGTGGTTTTCCTCACATTATACTATTCCTCCTGTGGTTTTCCTCACATTATACTATTCCACCTGTGGTTTTCCTCACATTATACTATTCCTCCTGTGGTTTTCCTCACATTATACTATTCCTCCTGTGGTTTTCCTCGCATTATACTATTCCTCCTGTGGTTTTCCTCACATTATACTATTCCTCCTGTGGTTTTCCCCACACTGTACTATTCCTCCTGTGGTTTTCCTCACATTATACTATTCCTCCTGTGGTTTTCCTCACATTATACTATTCCTCCTGTGGTTTTCCTCACGCTATACTATTCCTCCTGTGGTTTTCCTCACATTATACTATTCCTCCTGTGGTTTTCCTCACACTGTACTATTCCTCCTGTGGTTTTCCTCACACTGTACTATTCCTCCTGTGGTTTTCCTCACGCTATACTATTCCTCCTGTGGTTTTCCTCACACTCTACTATTCCTCCTGTGGTTTTCCTCACATTATACTATTCCTCCTGTGGTTTTCCTCACACTCTACTATTCCTCCTGTGGTTTTCCTCACACTCTACTATTCCTCCTGTGGTTTTCCTCACATTATACTATTCCTCCTGTGGTTTTCCTCACATTATACTATTCTTCCTGTGGTTTTCCTCACATTATACTATTCCTCCTGTGGTTTTCCTCGCACTATACTATTCCTCCTGTGGTTTTCCTCACATTATACTATTCCTTCTGTGGTTTTCCTCACATTATACTATTCCTCCTGTGGTTTTCCTCACATTATACTATTCCTCCTGTGGTTTTCCTCACATTATACTATTCCTCCTGTGGTTTTCCTCACATTATACTATTCCTCCTGTGGTTTTCCTCACATTATACTATTCCTTCTGTGGTTTTCCTCGCACTATACTATTCCTCCTGTGGTTTTCCTCACATTATACTATTCCACCTGTGGTTTTCCTCACATTATACTATTCCTTCTGTGGTTTTCCTCACATTATACTATTCCTCCTGTGGTTTTCCTCACATTATACTATTCCTTCTGTGGTTTTCCTCACATTATACTATTCCTCCTGTGGTTTTCCTCACATTATACTATTCCTCCTGTGGTTTTCCTCACATTATACTATTCCTTCTGTGGTTTTCCTCACATTATACTATTCCTTCTGTGGTTTTCCTCACATTATACTATTCCTTCTGTGGTTTTCCTCACATTATACTATTCCTTCTGTGGTTTTCCTCACATTATACTATTCCTCCTGTGGTTTTCCTCACATTATACTATTCCTCCTGTGGTTTTCCTCACATTATACTATTCCTCCTGTGGTTTTCCTCACATTATACTATTCCTCCTGTGGTTTTCCTCACATTATACTATTCCTCCTGTGGTTTTCCTCACATTATACTATTCCTCCTGTGGTTTTCCTCACATTATACTATTCCTCCTGTGGTTTTCCTCACATTATACTATTCCTTCTGTGGTTTTCCTCACACTATACTATTCCTCCTGTGGTTTTCCTCACATTATACTATTCCTCCTGTGGTTTTCCTCACACTATACTATTCCTCCTGTGGTTTTCCTCACACTATACTATTCCTCCTGTGGTTTTCCTCACACTATACTATTCCTCCTGTGGTTTTCCTCACACTATACCATTTACTCCTCCTTCTTCCCTCTCTCCATTCCTTTATATTCCATTCCCTTATATTCCGTCTCTTATCTCCTTCAGTTCCTATTACCTATTCTTTTCCTCCTCTTCCGGTTAGGCCTTTCCGTTTTTTGTCCCTTATATACCTCCTTGGATTCTACTTTTTTTTTTTTTAGGTTTTCTTTCTCTCTCATCCCGTTCATCTTTATCCTTTAGAATAAGCAATGTCTAGCGCCTTTCCTCCTCCGTAGCCTACCATCCTTTTCTACACTCGTTCGCCTCCTCTTCTATATCCTCACCTATTCCTTTTCCTTTTCCCTTTAAACACATGTCTTTTCTCCACCTGTTACACCTATTTATTCTCTTTACATAACCTCCCCATCCATCTACCTCCGTCTCCACTTCTCTCCTCCCCCACTTAACATAACACAGCTTCCATCACCGCTCTTCTTTCCCTCATCACTCAACACTCTAATATACCATATGACACCTGTATATATCGCCTTTATATAACCTTCCCATCCAACTGGCTCCATCATTTCTCCTACGTCCCCTTTCCTCCACCTCATCCCTCAATAATTCCTTCTGTCACTCTCTCCTTTGTCCTTCATCTCTCACCACCCCTTCCATTACCCCTCCTCTCTCCCTCTTCACTTACCCCTTCCATCACTCTCTTCTTTCCTCCACCGTCAACAAAAAACCGTCCGCACAAACACACACCTCCAGACGCTCTCCTGTCGAAGTGAAGGCGGCGGAGACTAAGAGCCGCGGGAAAGTGGGTCCCAGGGCCGGTGTCTCGTGGGTCTTCGGTCAGCAGGACAGCAGGAAATTGGTATTCTCGCCGCCAACGTAATATCCCGAGTCTGGTCAATACCTTCCCACCAGAGCCGTTCAGACAAAGAGAGAGAATCCGTCCTTCTCATTCCTTTCCACTGCGTCTTCGTTAGCAAGCGTCAGGGTATTGGTAGACTGGCAGGCAGGTAGATAGTAAGGAACATAGGTATATACCATTCATTAAACACTAGATTAAAATATAGGAAGAAAATTGCCTTGTTTCTTCGCTTAATTTGAAGCTCCACCAGACGATTTTTTTAATCTTTTTATCTCAGAGTTCTATCTATTTCTTCTATGTCATACTTCTTCTATCTTGATTAATGTTCTAGCTGTCTATTCCATCTCAAGCTCTTCTATCTCCAAGTTTTATTTATCTAGTTGGTACATATGTAAGTAAGTATACAGATAGGAAAGTGAACAAGATTTAGTATAAGTAAAACTATTTAACAAACGAAGGATAAAGTGCTCCTTGTGTTTGTTGCGTCTTCGTTAATAAGTGTCAGACGTTTTATAGGATGATAGGCAGGTAGCTATGTGTATAGGCAGGCAGTTATGTGTATAGGCTGGCAGTTATGTGTATAGGCTGGCAGTTATGTGTATCGGCTGGCAGTTATGTGTATAGGCTGGCAGTTATGTGTATCGGCTGGCAGTTATGTGTATCGGCTGGCAGTTATGTGTATCGGCTGGCAGTTATGTGTATCGGCTGGCAGTTATGTGTATAGGCTGGCAGTTATGTGTATGGGAGAGTGAGCAAACATGTTGGTAGGTCGGCAAACAAAGAGAACACCCGTCACCATCATTCTATCCCTGCATCTCCGTGAATGACTGTCAGGTAGGAGCAGCAAGTAGCGGGCTTCTTTTTTTTCTCTCATTATTGTTTTCCTTTTTTTTACGCCCTTGCACTGTCTCCTCTGATGTAAAAAAAAAGGTGCACAGGTAGGCTCTTATTAGGCAGGTACACACAGATTAAAAGACACACCTATCGAGTTAAAGTGTAGGTAGATTGACGAACAAGTACGGGGAAGATAACGTTTTTTGTCAGTTTGCCTTTTAAAAAAGTGGCAGATCGATATAAATGTGAATAAATACAATGTAATAATGTCTGGGAAATGCGATGAGAAAGCATATTACAAGATTTGATAACAGCTACGTAGGACACACGAATTAACAGGTTGATAAAAAGATTAGGTAATGACAATTTTTTTTTTCTCCTTTCTATGTGTAAAGGATCAACCTAGCCCATCCGAACCTAACCCAGCCTAACCTAAGCTAACCAAACCAAGCCCAACTCAGCCCACCCCAACCCAAGCTAACTTAACCTGGCCCAACCGAAGGGGGCATGAAAAGTAGGGAGGAGGCTAGTGCTAAATAGTTTGTTTGGACTGAAATCATGGGTCATTATTTAATACGGTAATGTTGCTGATTGAATGTACTAAAGAATAACTGTAGACTGCAACACATATCAGGGCATAGAGTGAAAACGTTTCCTTCCCAACATTCAATAAACTTTCCCAATAGTTTTTTAAATATATATTCCTTAAAATAAAAATAGAACCATCCGCAACTCTGCCGACGCGACTCCCTTGCCAGGCGTCGGCGTCGCTTGAGCGGAGGCACCCACGCGAGGAGGATGTGTCGCCGCCGCTCTGCAAGGTGTTTCATAATTATTTTCAGTGCGACGCGGAGGACTTTGATAACGGTTACTAACGAGCTTAAAACAACGAACCGAGAACAGGTACGAAGGGTTGCGGTTTGGGGATAGTAAAGATAGTAATATGGGTATAGATAGTAAGAATAATATTGTAGTTTATTTCATAGTAGGCTATTGGCGGTAATGGGAAAGTAAGATTGTACGTAAGATAGTAGTGAGATAGTAAGTAAAGTAAGATAGTAAGATAGCACGTAAAATAGTAGTAACATAGTAAAATAGTAAGTAAGATGGTAACTAGGATAGGAAGATAGTAAGAAATTAATATTGTAGTTTATTTCACAGTAGGCTATTGGCGGTAATGGGAAGGTAAGATAGTAAGATAGCACGTAAGATAGTAGTAAGATAAGTAAAATAGTAAGATGGTAACTAGGATAGGAAAATAGTAAGAAATTAATGTAGTTGATTTCAGAGTAGGCTAGTGGCGGCATTGACAAACGTAAGATTTATTGCATTTTTTTTTTTTTTTAGTTTTTTTTAGTTCAATGACCCCAAAATACTTAACCGAAGAAAGCTTTTAGGATTCTTCTGTAAAGGGGAATATAAAGATTAATTTACTTGCGAAAAAGGGAAATAAATACAGTAGACATTGATTTTTAAAAGGAATACGGTGACTGTTGAGTAGCTTACAGACACGTCAAGATGTTGCAGGTTTAATTAATGAAAAAAGAGGCAGATAATGTCAGGAAATATGTGTGTGTGTGTGTGTGTGTGTGTGTGTGTGTGTGTGTGTTGAAAGATAAAGTAACGTTCGTAAAATAGTGATGGTACAATTTGAATCACTTTAGCGTATAGGAAATTAATAACATTTTTCTTATCCGTGCCAGAGGGAAAGTGGAAGAAGAGGACCAAGAAGGCGAAATGGGAAAGAAAAAGGACTGAAAACACAAGAGGAAAAGGAAAAGGAAAATAAATAGGGTCAAGGTTAGTAGGCTAGCTCTTTTACCCGCTTCACTCACACACAGGATGAGGCGTGGGGTCTGTGTTAAGCCCTCACACACACACACCCAAGCGAATGTGCTCATGGTTGAATGTTGTGCATGAATGGTGAGGATATGGATGTGATAGTATGGTGGGAGAGAATGTTTATGGATGGTGAGGATATGGTGATGATGGTATGGTGGTGGTGATGGAAGATGCTAGAAGAAAATGTGTATAAATGGTGATGATATGGTGATCAAAGACTATAATTAAATATTGATGGTGATGATGGAATGCAGGGTGGTGGTAGTGATGATTGAAGATGGAGTACAAGAAGAACACGTATGAATGGAGATGCTAAGTATAAACAAATGGTGACACTGAAACTCTCTCGCTTCTTTCTCCATGTCATAGGAAAACCGAGATAAAATAATAATGACATTGTCTTTTATATATGTAGGTATAATAATTGTCATTTTTGTGTGTAAGCCTATATCATTTTCTTAATGCATATGTGTATGTAGGTATTGTTGGCAAGGATTAAAATATGCCATGATATACTATGCATCTGTATTTGTATGCAGGGGCAGGGGTAGCTGTGTGTGTGTGTGTGTGTGTGTGTGTGTGAGAGAGAGGGCGTTCAGGGTTCTCCTCACGAGCTTCCTGTGTGTTGTGTGTTGCGGGTCATCACCATCACCACCAATAACACCATCACCACCATGAAGACGGCAAAAAGTAAGTTCAGTTTGATTTTTCATATTTTATTACCTGCTTTCACCTTTTTCTCTTTTTATACACCAACGGCTGCTGGAGCAGCAGCGGCAGGTGACTTCCATAACT
>NC_066564.1:9578514-9628514 GCF_024679095.1 Eriocheir sinensis
TCTTCCTGTATTCTCACCCTCTCTTTCCCTATACCATTTTTTTCCACTCCCCCCTTTATTTCCTTCCTACCCACTCACATCCCGTACCACTAAATTCCCTTTCTTCCACCATCTCTTCATTTCACTTCTTTCCCACCCCCCTCTCCTTCTCTACCATTTCCTTTCTTCTACTTTTTCATTCCTTCGCTCTCCTTTTCCTCCACGTTCTTCCCTTCCTCTCCTTTCTCTTTTCGTTCCCCTACTGTTCGTCCAAGTCGCCTTAAGGGGTATAAACTGCCTTGGTTAATTCCGAGGTCACTTGTGTTACGTGTTTGCCTTGCCCTTTGGGAGATGTTAGTCGCGTGGGAGTATTGAATGTTTCGTAATGTGCAACACAAAGCGTGTTCACGTAGGTACAAGGTCAAGCTAGGCTTATTTTGCTGATATAATGCACTTACTCCATAGTTCAGGTCTTGTAATGGGCGATGCAGGACGATAAGTTGCGATAGATCCGTAATTAGAGTCTTGTTATGTGTTGTAGACGGATGTACCTGAACGGAGGCGAAGAAAACAAGCGAGGCTCCTTTGGTTGGTGAATGGCACATATTACATAATTAGAGGCTAGTTTTCCTAAGTATATACTGGTGCACTTAAGTAATTACCATTTATCCTGTATGTAAACATCAGATAAGTTAACTAGTATGCCCTTATTGCTTGTTTTTCATTTTACTTTCTTTCTTCCATTTCCCGAGAACATGGGATATTTGCTGTCTCATGTTTTCATTAATTTATTTCATGCATAGTAACAATATAATGATTTTTTTTCATTTGCAATTTGTATATCTTTGTTATATGTATTTATTTTAGGTGTGTGTTTTTTGTGTAATTTGCCGTGACCTGATCACACGCGTGATTGTCAACCATTACCCTCCCGGAGAGAGCTTTGGAACGCTTTTTTACCGATCTATGGGTACTGCCGGGACCCCCCCCCCCCCCTTCCCATCCATTTTCTTTGCTCAAGGTGAGATGCTCATCGCTCCCCGCAATAGTCAGGCACAAATATAAAATCCGTTTGGGTGGAACCTGAGCCTCTCCATAGTGATGCCGCACTACTTCCAATACATCGGTCACTCATGTCAGCTATTTACTGTTTGAAATTGTGAATTAAATATTTTGTATGCACTGAATAAGGCTATATAGTGCTATGAATGCATTGTATAAACTCCATAACACATGGCATTGTTAGCAATTGTCAGCGATCAAGGACATCATCCGAAGGCTTGATTTGGTAACGCTATGGCCGGGGGTCTCCCCGAGCGGGTACTGCCCAACCGGACTTTATAGATGAGTCTGACTATAGCGCTATATATATATTTTTTTTTTTTTTATGCGCAGAGCTCCAACCTCAGCCTGTCAAGTTATAGCTTTAGCTCACTGCACTATAAGAACGGTGTGTCTAGAGTGGTGGGGGTGTCATGCGTGTGTGTATGTGTGTGTGTGTGTGTGTGTGTGTGTGTGTGTGTGTGTGTAGGCGCCGACGTGCAGGCGAGTGTACACCTGGAATGAAGACACCACTGCCTGTGTGTCATTACCCCGGCGCGGGGAGTTTCGTGGTTCCTTTAAGGCGTCACGTCCCGCCGAAATTAGACCGCCTTGAGGAGCAGCGAAATGAAAGGGAGGAAAGAGAATCATGAAAGAAAATGGGAAATAAATTAAGTTAATCCACTTTTACATGTTTATATTTAAAAACTGTGGACACAAAAGATTTTGCTGTATGTATTTTGCATTTCGGGGTCATGATGATAATAATTCTTGCTCTCATTTTTTTTTTTCCTTGACCTGCTTAAAACTTGCCATTGTTTTTCATTAGTTTTTGTTTGTTTGTTTGTTTACAAGTTATATTTCATTGATCATGTTTTTTCATATGATATTATACTAACCAAGACCATATATATATATATATATATATATATATATATATATATATATATATATATATATATATATATATATATATATATATATATAGAGAGAGAGAGAGAGAGAGAGAGAGAGAGAGAATAACAGTAATTTGATAAATAGACAAATAAACAAGAGCGTTTTGAAACTGTCGTCCCAGTCGTCCCACAGCGCCAGTCGTGTTTACTAAATAATCCACGTGTTTAGGCTGGACCAAGGTACAGCAGTATCATCTCCAAACCCATTCGGGACGAGTACTCCTTAGAAGCATTCATAGTTAACGTCCGTGTTACACCATTCCTGCAAAGCTCATGGAAGTATTGTCTTTAGTTATTGCGTGATCCTGCTTTGTTAACACTGAGACGAACAAATAATAATCTTATGTGCTGCCCCAGCCCGGTAGTGGCGCAGGCGACTTTAAAGCGGCTGCCGCGATAAATCAAACAAAGAGTCATGCAAACAATACCGAAATATATCCCCCCTTGGAGGTAATAAAGCCTGAGTAACGAAAAAAACGAAGAAGAAAAAAATAAACAGTATTTTCTGATGAAGTTGATGCGTGTATCTCCATTGTGTTTATGGTTGACTGATTGGTTGATGACTAACCTGAATAAATATTATTTGTGATTAATTATTTGTTTGATTCATATATGAATCAAATAATCTTTTCATTTGCTGATATTATTTTCTTACATCTATCCAGTCATTATCCCTACGATATAGGGTGCAGTGTTCTCTGCGAGGAGTAATATGAAAGCAGTAAATCACAGCTATTTTTATTCTGTCACAATGATGTCAAGAGAACTCTTTACTATTGTGGTAAAATAGTAGAACTGAAAAGAAGAACACAATATAACTCCTGAGCTCCCCTTCAGCCCTCCGATCCATTATTTATCTAAGCTACTAAGCCTCGGAAATGACAGAAGGGCAGCACTGTGGCCAATCCTTCCTGTACAAATGTAATGTTCACGTCAAACACGGGTGTGAAAATAAAGAGCATTCAGCAAATATGTACAATATTTATTTTGCGAAGCAGGACCAAGGGCGGAACATAAAATAATGAAAATAATGCCCGCAGCATGCTGCTCTTTTAAATGTTATATGGGATTTTCAATCTGAAAAAATACATACCATTCAAAACAAAAACGGAAAATGAAATGATTGCACGCTGATTATAATAACTCACCCTCCATACTAAATTATCTTTGTTTATCAGGTAAAAAAAAAAAGTCACAAAAATATCCTTATTCATAAATTTATGAAAACAAGTGGAGGGAGGCTGTGTCGGTACAGGTGGGTGGAGAAACGAGGAGGGGAAGGGAGGAGACCATTGTGTTAGTATGGTGATAAGGAGGGGGACGAATGCAGGTGGATGTAGGAATATGGGTGGACGTGCAGGATGTGACGGAGGGAAAAGGGAGGAGGTACTGCATAGATTACAAGAGTGTTAAAGGAGATGAACGGCGAGGAAGGAAGGAGATGGAAAAGAGAAAAGTGACGGAGGGAAGCTGAGTCAGTGAGGGGCGAGAAAGCAGGAGAGAGAGAGAGAGAGAGAGAGAGAGAGAGAGAGAGAGATTTTGTTCATATGAAAGAAAACAAACGAGAAAGAGGGAAAAATGTTGAATATAGAAGAGAAAATAGATAGAGAAAAAGATGGAAATAGAGGAGGGAGGGAAGAAAACGATGAAAAAAAAAAGAGGACACGGAAAGAGAGTGCCAGTAGGTTAAAAAAAAAGGAAGGGAAAATAATAAGTGGAATAGCAAAATAAGGAATATGTGGGATGGTTATATATATAACTGGAAAAGAAAGGGAGAGGGAAGAGAAGTGTTGTGATGGCTAACAAAAGGATGGCACCACTCTTTTGTTTGGCGTGATTCACTGCTTCTGTCACACATCGAGAGTAGAGGCGCCCTTTGTTTGCTTTGTATGGCGAACTCTGTGTGTGTGTGTGTGTGTGTGTGTGTGAGAGAGAGAGAGAGAGAGAGAGAGAGAGAGAGAGAGAGAGAGAGAGAGAGAGAGAGAGAGAAAGTTAGCATGTAAAAGTGGAGAAATGCTAAATATAGGACAAAATGCATACTATCAATCATGTATTCATAAACTCATACACTCGTGCCCACCCACCAATACACACTTTCAAACGAAGAGACATAGAATGGAGTAGCTGCGGGGGTCATGTTTCTTAAGAACATAAGAACGCAGGAGTCTACAAGAGGCCGGTAGGCCTGTACGAGGCAGCTCCTTTGACCCTAAGCTCCCGTGTATCTAACCCCACCTAATATCGCTGTCCATGAATTTATCTACTCTATTTTTGAATGTGACAATTGTATTGGCACTCACCACATGAATTCCACTCATCCACCACCCTGTTAGTAAACCAATTTTTGCCTATGTCCCTGTTGAATCTGAATTTATCCAGTTTAAACCCATAACTTCGTGTCCTACCCGGTTCTCTTACCAACAAAACCTTATGAATGTCTCCCTTATTAAAGCCCTTCATCCATTTATAAACCTCGATCATGTCTCCACGCACCCTTCGCCTTTCTAGAGAATACAAGTTTAACTGTTTGAGTCTTTCCTCGTATGGCAAGTTTCTCAACCCCTGAATCATCTTAGTCATCCTCCTCTGCACCGATTCTAACATTTTGATATCCATTCTATAGTAAGGTGACCAGAACTGAACCGCATAATCAAGATGAGGTCTAACTAATGCTAAATATTGTTTGAGGAAGACTTTACGCTCCTTGAAATAAATCCCAGTACCCTATTAGCTCGATTTCTAGCTTGAATGCATTGTGCCCTTGGACGGAGATCAGAGCTCACTAGACCTGCTTATGAGAGTGTCATTTAAGCAATAGTTATGTGAGGGGTTGTTCCTACCTACACTCAGAATACTGCACTTCCCTACATTGAACTCCATCTGCCATTTATCTCATACAATCTGTTGAGTTCACCTTGGAGAATACTAGCGTCCTGATCCGACTCAATTACTCTACCGATCTTGGTATCATCTGCAAATTTACTAACATCACTACTAATTCCTGTATCTAAGTCATTGATATAAATAATAAACAAAAGTGGACTAACACATCCCCAGTCAGATCTTTTACCATTGACTAAGCCTCGCCTTGACCCAGTTCAAAACCCTCTACTCCGTGAGCCTGTAATTTAAGCAACAGTCGTTGGTGAGGAACTTTGTCAAACGCTTTACTAAAATCAAGATAGATTACATCATAATTTGCATCTCTGTCAACCACCTCAAATACTTTATTGTAGAAAGACAAGAGATTGGTGAGGCATGACCTACCTTTTGTGAACCCATGCTGCGAGTCGTGAATTAAGCTATGTTTCTCTAAATGCTCCCGAATGTTCCTGGCTATTATGGACTACAGCATATTCCCTATAACAGATGTTAATCTAATTGTGCGATATTTTTAAGCAACAGACCTGTCAAAATCGGCGTCACATTAGCTACTTTCCATAGGCTCACCGACATCTTAAAGATGTCGGTGTACATCACCTAATTCCTAAATATCCCGTCAGGACCTGGCGACTTGTTCTTATCTGTCTCATCCTGAACTAATTGCCTGGTAATGATTATATCCCTCAATTTATCGCCATCCCGCCCTCGTACACCTGAACTCTTTCCGGTATAGTCGTTCGATCCTCCTGTGTGAATACTGAAAGGAAGTAGTCGTTCACCAATGTGCTCATATTTTCGTAATTTTGTGTTTGTTTTCAGCGGTCCAATTTTCTTCCGTGCTTTTGTTCTATACATCTGAAAGAAGCCCTTAGGATTACTTTTCGCCTTATTTGCTACTTTGATCTCATAGTTCCTTTTTGCTATCCTGGTGTTTTTCTAATTAATCTAGATAGTTTGAGATGTGTTTCACCATTCTTTATTTTCTGATAAATTCCCTTCTTTAACCCAATCTCGTGTTTTAGTCCATGAGTCATCCACTTAGGATCATTGTTTTCTTTTCTAAGTGTTCGCTGTGGTATATGCTGTCCTTGCCCCTCTACTATTACTCTAACTACGTTATTGTAAGACATTTCTACCTGGTTCTCCTGGCTCTCTTCAAGATGTCTTCGAAGCCCGCTCTTCTGAAATCTGGCACTAACACTGGGTTTGGTTACCTCCAACTCAAGTTCCCATTATTGGTTAGGACTAAGTCTAATATGTTATCTCCTCTGGTAGGCTCAGTAACTACCTGCTTAAGGAAATTATCTTGTATAGCTTCAAGAAAGTCCTCGGCTTCCAGGTCACCCACTAGGTCTTCCCTTCTTAGGTTAGGTTAGGTTAGGTTAGGTTAGGTTAGGTTAAAGGCCCCTCTAAGTAAAATAATGAGAAAGAATCATCACTCACGCAAACCATTTCATAATATATATCAACGCATGTGTGATCAGTTTATGCATCATCTATTTTGGGAGGTTTGTATCATGGCAGAAATTTGGCCCATCGCTGGTACACGGTAAAGCCACAAATTTGGCCCGTCGCTGCTACCGGGTTAAACCAAATAGTGTCTGGCAGA
The DNA here is from genome assembly GCF_024679095.1 of Eriocheir sinensis. Lineage (NCBI taxonomy): Eukaryota > Metazoa > Arthropoda > Malacostraca > Decapoda > Varunidae > Eriocheir > Eriocheir sinensis. Next base: position 9,584,983 of record NC_066564.1, read on the forward strand.
ACGACTGTGACTATTTTAATGTAATGGGCGCGAGAGAGTTGGTAGGTAGAATAGAAGGGAGAGATAAATGTGAAAATAAGGGAATTCTGAAAGAGTAAAGTGTGAAGGTAGAAGCGGAGCATGGGAAACGGATAACTATGAAGGAAACCAGATCAAGCTCAAACAGCTTATCGAGACAAGAAAACAAAAAGGCGAAAAAGAAAAAAAGCAAAGTTGAAGTAATAAGAAGATAATATCCCACAGTGATAAGTCAAAGAATATTAACGATTGTAATGATTTCTTTTATTTATCTTCCTTTCCCTTCTTTTCTCCTTCATTCCTCTCCTTAACTCTCCCCCCTCCCTCCCCTAACTTCCCCGTCCCTTCACTCCATATTGTACTTGTCAAGAGCGAATGTGTTTCCAGAGTGCCAACCATCAACTTTAGGCCTAAGAGAGAGAGAGAGAGAGAGAGAGAGAGAGAGAGAGAGAGAGAGAGTGATGATTATATGTGCTAGCTCCATCAACATCGGCAAAAGAGTGAACAAATACAGTGATAGATGAAGGAGAGGGGAGTAAGGTGCGGGAAAGGATTAAGCGTTGCACGTGCTTGATAATTATCGATATATTAAGCTTGAGTCATCGCTGATTATGAAGACTAATAGCCGCCTCCATATCTTTCCACTCCTCCTCCTCCTCCTCCTCCTCCTACTACTACTACTATTACTACTACTACTACTACTTTTTCTAATACGAATGCTAATACAAATACATGCACCTACTAATACTAAAACCAATAATACAAATGTTACTTCTACCTCTGCTGCTCCTGTTGCTGCCATGCCTCTATGACTACAGTTGATGTTGTCTATTTCTGTTGCTATTGCCGTTATTGTTGTTGTTGTTGTTGCTGCTGCTGCTAACACTACTGCAAATAATAATAATGCTAATAATATTCATCCTCTCTTCCTACTCTTCCTCCTCCTTCTCATAATCTTCTGTTAAAGGTGAGTTTACTTGCTCATTTTTGCTTCTCTTTGTTTTCCTTCACTGACCCATACAATTAATTATTCTGTATTTCTAGTATATTTACGATTCCATTACCTCTCCTCTTCCACTCCCCTGCGTCCTTCTGTTCATTTGGCTTCTTATCTCTTTATCTTCTCCCCCGAAGCTCTGAGACCTGCCTTTTGTTGACACCAGGACAAAGAATTCTATGTTCTTTTGTTTGTTCTTCAGAGACGTCATATTCAAGGTTTCTTTACTGTTTATTGATTATTTTCCTTATTCTTTCTTTTCGAATCACATAAGCAGGACCTTTTTTTAACCAGTCTCTCTCTCTCTCTCTCTCTCTCTCTCTCTCTCTCTCTCTCTCTCTCTCTCTCTCTCTCTCTCTCTCTCTCTCTCTCTCTCGTAAAAGTCGTCACGTCTCGTTTATCCACTTGGGTAATTTAGTTTCCCAGCCATGACATTTTTTAGCTCCTGACGTTGTTGGTGTTGTTGTTGTTTGTTTGTTTGTTTGTTTGTTTGGTATGGCTGAATTTCATCTTTAATTTTTGTTTTCTTCTTGTTGATTTTGTGGTTGATTTTTTTTTCCATTTCCGTTGATTTTGACGTCATTTTCATCGTCCGTTTAAATTCTTATTGTCATTTTATTGCTACTGTCATCGTTGCCATCTCTTCAGTCATCGTGTCTCCTTTCTTCCTTCCCCGTGTAATCCGCCTCCTCCTCCGGTGCCGCTCCTCTCCTCACTCTGCCCAATAAAACAGTTTGGTGCCCCGTCTCTTCCTCGCCTTTTTTGGCGACACGCGTCTCGCCTCCTATGTTAATTCCCTGTCACTGAGAAATTGCAAACTGCATCAAGCTCGAATTTACTTTAATTGAAGCAACACCAATTGAAAGAGATAGATATATGCTCCGGAAACTGGAAAAACTGCGAATTTTTTAGTGGGTGTTTGTAAGGGTCAAGTGGTCATTAATTTTCTTTAGTTTCAGGTAACCATCAAGGAAATTGTTTGTTTATAGTCGTTTCTTTACAAGATTGTAATTAAAGTCGAGCATAAATTGTGGCTCGTTGAGAATTGTTGGTGGGCGTAGTGGCAGTGAGTTGTTGTTGCCACTTTCGTTACTTGTTATTCGTTGGTAAAAATGTCCCTAATCCTAAATTTTAAATATAGTGTGGATGTTCTGGGAACGGCCTTGTTGTACTGATGTTATAGTAACAAGAGATGGGAGACTTTGGTGGCGTAGTAAATGGTGGAACTGATGGTGCTGGTGAAGGGGGGGGGGGGGAGGGAAATGGCGTATTTGTCACTTCTTAAAGAAAGACTAGTAAAAGTGATACTTCTAGAATTAATAGTGAACGGTAACACTGAGGGTACCGATGGCACTAATGGTGCGAGAGGCTAAACATTCCCGTTACTTCTTCTAATTAAACGATTCAAAATGGTGCGTTAGATGATAGTAGTAATAGTGATAGTAATGGTGGCTGTGGTGCCTCACCCTTAACCCCCTCTCGTGAACAACGCTGGCGCGGGGCCTCGGCGTGGCTCTGTCGGCCGTGTAAATCTGCGGGAGACGGCAGGCTGGTGTGCACGACAGCTCCTGAGTAATATAACGCCGAGCTGGTGTGAGTCAGGTTGAAGAAGCAAGAGGAGGGAGAGGAAGAGGGGAGAGAAGGCGAAGGGGAAGGGGGATGAGGGGTAAGAGAAGGTTGACTGGTAGGTTGAGGAGGAAGCGAATGAGGTTCAGGAGAAAGTAGAGAAGAAAGAGAAGGCAAGAGGAGGAGGACGAAGCAAGAGGGATAGGACGCATGCGGATAATGAGGCGGCCGGAAGAATCAGGGTGGAGGGGAAGCGAGATGGAGGAGGAGGCGTGAGAAGAAGACAGGAGGGGAGGGAGGCTGGAAAAGAAATGAGGAGGTACAGAAAAAGACTAAGATGAGAAGAAATAGAATATTAGGAGGATGAAGAGGAGGAGGAGCAAGATGATGGTGATTTTCAAACGTAAAGAGATTGAATTTTTTTACACAAAGATAGAGGAGGAGAGAGAGAGAGAGAGAGAGAGAGAGAGAGAGAGAGAGAGAGAGAGAGAGAGAGAGAGAGAGAGAGTAATAATAGAACAGGAAGAAATAGTTAAAAATGAGAAAAAAACACCAACACCTCCTTGTCTCCTCCCCGCACCATCATTTCTCCCCCAAGAAGCACGTCACTTTCTCAAAGCACACCTGTCTACCGCACACTTCTGTCCCCGGCACACCTGGCTCCCCACAAAACACACACACACACACACACACACACACACACACATTCACGTACATACACACACAGCTGTCACCCAGAAAGCGTCAGACAAGGTTATTTCTGGCATAATCTTCAGTCCGTAGAGAAATTAATTATTGCATCATTGAATCTCCTGAATGTCACACTGAGAGGATACGTACCACTTGGAGCTGAAAAATAAATAAGCATTAGGTGGTGGAGAGAGAGAGAGAGAGAGAGAGAGAGAGAGAGAGAGAGAGAGAGAGAGAGAGATTCTTCTGTCGTAACTGTTTTGTATATTTAGCATCTCATTCAAGTTTTTTTTTTTTTTTTTTGAAAAATGACCCGAATCTCAAAGATGTATTGCTGCAGGGAAAGTTTGGAACGTGTAAAAATTGCTTTCCGTCCCTGGTCAGCCACCGTACCATACATTTTATTTTTCCATCCGCGAGAGAGAGAGAGAGAGAGAGAGAGAGAGAGAGAGAGAGAGAGAGAGAGAGAGAGAGAGAGAGAGAGAGAGAGAGAACGAAAAATCATGGAAGAAGGACACCAGTAATATTAATAAAATTTGGGTCAGAGCGAGTTTTCATAATTCGTATCTAAAATCTCTATTTTTTTTCCACTCCTATTTTCGTATTTACTGCATGGAAAGAAACTTGTAAAACTGTAGTTATCATTACTGCTCCAATTACTGATACTGGTTTGATTTCTGTGATCGATGTTTTCGCCATCGCGATAATAATGAAGACATACGATATACGATTAAATACGTACGACGGTATACGATTAAAGTTGATTGTATAAATGAACTGCATGCATACTACATTATTTTCCTTTGAAGTACGAGTAAAAAGAATTATTGTTTTTTTTATGTTTTGTGGTTTGCACAGTTTTGTTTATTTACTTTTTACAAAGCTGCTTGTGCTTGCGGCAGATTTATTCCGCCGGTCTGTTGATTTGCCTGCCTTTAAATGTTTATTAGACGTGCCTGCTGGAGCGCCACATGCTCCCTCCCCAGCTCTGCTCCTCTCTTTCCCCTTCAACACCCCTCCCCCTAACCTTACTTCTTTTGTCGTCTCCTCTACTTTACTTTACTTTCTTCTTCTTTACCCACTCTTTTCTCCCTACTTCTTTCCCCTGCAGCACACTCCTTCACGAAAGTTTTCTATCTTTTGAGCAACAGTATTTGATGCGGCATTTTCTTCTTTGTACCATTAATTGTTGATCTTTTTCCATAGAATTATCTTTTCCCTGTATCATCTTCTAATAGTGTTTTTCCATTTAGATTTTTTTTATATAGCACTTTTTCCTTCATAGTCATTCTTACATCTCTACATATTTTCATAAATGTCACTTTTGTTTCTCACCAGTAGCGCCCAAAAGTATACAATTCCCTTCCATGGTGCTATAGGCGATAACCAGGTAGCATATTTCCATTTTCTTTTCGGGTATCTGGCGCGCACTCAAGAACACGTCAGGTTACGTTAAGTTAGGTTAGGTAAAGTTAGTTTTGGGAAGCGCTATCATGGTAGCTTTGTGTGGAAATCACAACGAGAGTTGCTTCCAGAATATCCTATAGTAGCTTTCGGAGCTACAGCCGCGCGCTTTCACTGACTGTCCACATACCCTTAGAGAGATTGGAAATATGCAGCCAAATTGAACGGAAGGTAGATAGTGAAGGAATTTAGGTCTCCGAGGCCTAAGGCAGTGGCAGGGATGGCGGAAAGGGAATCCACGAGTGGAGGATTTCGGAGGGACTAGGCAAATGGAACATGGTTGACGGATCTGATTGAGCTTTAGGATTCCGGAGGGACATGCTATGGAAGCACGAGCGAGAGGCACCTCACTGAGTAGCTTTAGTGAGCAAAGATGATCGAGTGATGTATCTGTCAAGGTGAAAGTTTGATGAACGAGGAAAAGAGGGTTAGCAGGATCGTGAGCAACAATGTAGAGGTGAAGTAATCGGTTTGTAATAGAAAAGAACGTTATGAGCTGTAATTGGCAAATAAAAAGTTACAAAAGCGAAGGCGAAAGAATGACAGACTAGTGTGTACCAGGTAAAGATGGGAAGGTTAAAGGAGGCAGACTTTGAAGAATCACGGAAGGTAGACAGAGTAGGAGCTTAGGTCTCCGTGGCATTAGGCGTGGGAGGGGGTAGAGGATAGGGCCTTCACGAGGCGAAGATTTCGGAGGGACTAGGTAAAGGGAACATGGCGGGAGGCTCTGATTGGGGCTTAGGGATTACGGAGGGGCATGAAAAGGGGGAGGCAGGAAGCGTACGGTGAAAAGGGTGGAAGGAGCCGAACGAAATGCAGCCGTTTTTGTTTTCCTTGTCTTGTTTGTTCGCCGGCTTTGGGAACCTAAATCGACTAAAATCTTTTGCGTTGCATTGCTGTATTTTTGGTCGACATTTTATTCATACATTAATTAATTGTTCGTTTATATTTCCAGAATTGGGATTAGTCTGAAATAAAGAAATAAATAACTTTTCCCATATGTTGTTATTATTGAAAAAAGATGTTATGCATTTAATCTTTTTAGTCTGTTGTTTTAAGAGAATAGAACCACTTTCAACAACAATATTATTTATGATTTATGTTGTTTATAATGATATTGTTGTTGTTGTTTTATTATGTTTTATTATTATTATTATTATTATTATTATTATTATTATTATTATTATTATTATTATTATTATTATTATTATTATTATTATTGATGTCTTGTTGTAAATAGCCCCACATTCTCTCTCTCTCTCTCTCTCTCTCTCTCTCTCTCTCTCTCTCTCTCTCTCTCTCTCTCTCTCTCTCTCTCTCTCTCTCTCTCTCTCTCTCTCTCTCTCTCTCTCTCTCTCTCTCTCTCTCCACACACACCTTATCATTATTCCTCTTTGTGCTTCCTCGCGTAAGAAGAAACTCGCGTAAAATTCCTGGCGTTTATTAAGCCAATACTCCATTAGAGGAGGATTCAACACCACCGGGGTCCGCTTTGTCTCTAGCTCTTCACCCTCATCGATCCCGGCACTTCTTTACGAGACAATGTATGTGATGTTTCCCCTCTCTCCGTTATTGTTACCCTGATGATCGTGTTCATTATTTTTGTATACATACTCGCGGCGGTTTTTATGTGAAGGGTAATCAAGTCCTTTATTGTGTGTGTGTGTGTGTGTGTGTTTGGGGGAGGGAGTTCAGTGTCTCATGTATCTATTGTGGTATATTATTCTCTTTTAGTAACTTCAACAATTGTGAATTATAAAAAAAAGAATTCAAATTAATATCTTTTATCAAACATATATTGCTAGTACAAGGACAGCTGCCTTAACTCAAGTAAACATCATTCAACACCATCATGATTCTCTTGGCCTTTAGATTGGTTGAAGTTTCACTTAGTTTTAAGGACCGGCCAACTAGTCTGGGCTTTAGGGTCTGTGTGGTTTGAATTTCTATGTAATTTTTTCTCTCTCTCTCTCTCTCTCTCTCTCTCTCTCTCTCTCTCTCTCTCTCTCTCTCTCTCTCTCTCTCTCTCTCTCTCTCTCTCTCTCTCTCTCTCTCTCTCTCACACACACACACACACACACACACAAACAAACACCATTACCTCCGGCACCACTACAGGACAAGGCACTATCGCCACAAGAGAATAATTAGCATAACACAGAGACTTGCGTGTATAATCAGCTAGGACAATTAGCACGAACCACCGATCTCTCTCTCTCTCTCTCTCTCTCTCTCTCTCTCTCTTAATATATAATTCAGCATGTATTAATAAATAATAGACGACCTTTGAGTTAAATAAATATCAGGCTCAACAAGTAAAAAATTAAAATAGGAATAGGATTGTTACATGTACAATTTAAAGCTCAAAACCTTACATTGGTGAGGGTCAGAATCGTATTTATCTTTGCCTAAATGCAATAAATCAATGGTTCATTCGAACAGTGTTCAGTTTCATTGACAGAAAGGTCTCATTACACACACACACACACACACACACACACACACACACATATATATATATATATATATATATATATATATATATATATATATATATATATATATATATATATATATATATATATATATATATCAGAAGAATAAATATATCAGAAGTAAACCAACAAGAAGAAAGTAGCTTAACTACTTTCCCCTCCTACACCGGCAGCTCTGGATGGATAAGGGCGTGCACGATATAGTGCAGGGTTGCCCGCTGCTGTAGAGGGCAAAATTATTTATCCCTTTTCCTCTTCTTCCTCCTCCTAAGGACAACATGGTTTCTACCTCTCAAAAAGGGTTTGCGTCACCTTAGAGGAAAGGAATAGTTATCAACCTGTTGTTGGGCGGCGTTGAATATATGGGGAGAGAGAGAGAGATTAAGAAAAGTACCTCAAACTAACAGACAGACGTACATTGACGTATATAAGAATGATACATCAAATTAAAGGAACACTGTTTATGCTTACTTTACATTACCAAATAAATATCCTTTTAAGATCACAACAAAAACCGATTGAAAATGGTTATGAGAAAAAGAGATGGTGTGAAAAAAGTAAACAGTATATTACTAATAGTTGACATGGATGTAATACAAACATTAAAAGTGGACCACAAAGAAATAGAAAAAGTAAGAAATTAAAGTAGGGTAAAAAATACCAGGCTCAATGAACTATTTCGAGCAGAATTTCCCGTATCGTTCTTGGTTGCGTGTTTCACTTATCGTAATGAGCTCCCTCACCCTACCTGGCCTGTCTGGCGCACCGGTGGGGGAAAGCTTTAACACCGGGACTACTCGGCACACACTCATTCAACAATAGTGCTGGTGGTAGTAGTAGTAGTAGTAACAATAGTAGTAGTAGTAGTAGTAGCATTAGTAGTAGCATAGCAGCAGAAGTGGTATATGGAGGAGGAGGAGTAACAGTAGTAGCGGAGATGATGATAGCAGTAGCAACAGCAGTAGAATCACACTTTCCAGTCGTCGTATACTTGGTGCAGATGCAGTTAAATAGGTCTGTTGAGCTGCTAACCTAAGTGATCGGACAGCAGTACATACAAGAACACTCCTTGGTGATTAAACATTCATGCTTTTCAGCGCTCAATGGCATGACTCAGTACACCTTGTAAATAGCGTGCGTGGGGTGACGATGTAGTGTTGACACGGCTGAGATGTAGTGTCCCAGGTAACCCGTGAGAAGGATGAACAAGGGGCCCTATGAGTGAGTGGTACGGAGCTTTAGAGCACCTAAGAGGGAGACTTCAGAGTTACAGAGGAATGCCTGAGTAGTGAGTGTTGTTAGTATCTTGTTAGGCCGCATAACGTAGGCGGAAGGTGTTGAGAGCCACTCCAACCTGCACGCCTCACACCTCCAGGCTGCACTGTGTTAATTAGTAATGTAGCTACGCCTTTCTCTCTCTCTCTCTCTCTCTCTCTCTCTCTCTCTCTCTCTCTCTCTCTCTCTCTCTCTCTCTCTCTCTCTCTCTCTTTTCTCCTCTCTTTTCTCCTCTCTTTTCTCCTCTCTTTTCTCCTCTCTTTTCTCCTCTCTTTTCTCCTCTCTTTTCTCCTCTCTTTTCTCCTCTCTTTTCTCCTCTTTTCTTTCTCTTTTCTCCTCTCTTCTCCTCTCTTTTTCTCCTCTCTTTTTCTCTTCTCTTTTTCTCTTTTTCTCCTCTCTTTTTCTCCTCTCTTTTTCTCCTCTCTTTTTCTCCTCTCTTTTTCTCTTCTCCTTTTCTCTTCTCTTTTTCTCCTCTCTTTTTCTCCTCTCTTTTTCTCCTCTCTTTTTCTCCTCTCTTTTTCTCTTCTCTTTTTCTCTTCTCTTTTTCTCCTCTCTTTTTCTCCTCTCTTTTTCTCCTCTCTCTCTCTCTTTTCTCCTCTTTTCTCCTCTCCTCCTCTTTTCTCTTTTCTCTCTCTCTCTTTTCTCTCTCTCTCTCTCTTTTCTCTCTCTCTCTCTCTTTTCTCTCTCTCTCTCTCTCTTTTCTCTCTCTCTCTCTCTCTCTCTCTCTCTCTCTCTCTCTCTCTCTCTCTCTCTTCTCTCTTTCATTTCCATTTTCTCTCCTTTACTTGGATTCCAAATTTTCACCACATTTCTTTATCTTCTCTCCCTTCCTTCCTTCCTTCCTCTATGTTTTTCTCCTCTCTCCATCTGTTATATCTATAGCTTCCATTTTCACTGTTTGCCATTGATTACCTCTCTCTTTACTATATGTTTTTATTTGTCATTTTCCAACGTTTTGTCTTCCTCCTCTTCTGCATCCTTCCTTTCATCCTCTTTGTACTTACTCTCCCTGCCCTCATATATTTCTGATCATTTTTTTCTCCCTCCATCGCACTCCTAACAACATTTCCGTTTATTCATCATTTTTCATTACCTTTTTATCCTCTTCCTTATTCTCCTTGTTAATTTTCCTTCTTTCTCTCCTACTTATCGTCTTTTTTTTTCGTTTTTCGCGTTCGTCGTTCTCTGTAATTTTCTTTCACCTTCTCTTCTTCTCTCTTTCCCACTCTTTAGTTCTTCTTCATCTCCTGTTTCATTCTTACCTTTCTCTCTTATATCTCGTCTCTCCTGCCATCGGATCTCTATTGTCTTTCTTTTTTTCAATTACTTTCTATTGTTTGTTGTTCCCTTTCATTTCGTTTTTCCCCTCACTATTCTCGTCACTTTTCTACGCATTCTTTCTCCTTTTCTCCTTTTCCATCCTTTCCTCCCCTCGTGTGTTATCTCTTTCTTTACTTTTTTTTCTTTCTCCTTTTGCCTTTATTTCGCTTTCTCTCTCTGCCTTCCCTTCATCTCCCTTGTCCTTTCCCACCTTTCCTTAATATATATCTTGCCTGTCTTTTTCATCTCTTGCCGCCCTCCACGACAACCTCTAACCTTAAACGAGGTCGTACGTGATAGCTTTTTCGTGAGGGACGTCGTCTTGAAGAAGGCTCAGAGCTGACAGTGGTGTTGATGTTGATGATGGTGATGATATTGGTTGGGGTTCAGAATGTTTCACTTCATAACGGCAACCACCACCGCTTTCATCATTATTGCCAACAAGAATAACATTATTAAGAGTAAGAGCTATTACATCACCGACACCATTGCTATTTGTATCACCTCTCCTCCCCTTCCCCCCACCACCACACGAACCGTGAACACACACACACACACACACACACACACACACCACCATCACCTCCACCCAATTAGCTAATGGCCGCATGAAATCATATTGAAAACGGGACATGCATTATCTTAATTACTAGTGGCGGTTTACAAGGCATTTAGTGATTGTTGTTTTATGTGGTGGCATTGTCGGCGTTTGCGGGGGAGTCAGTAGGAAGCAGGAGTGGCGAGGGAGGCAGTTAAGACAGGATGCTGGGGGCTTGCTGGCTGGCTTCCTTACTGCTCGGGGGAATTACCACCAGCTTTAAGAAAAACAATCATGCCACGCTATTATATATCCTGCCTTTCCACAGTTTCTTTCTCGCTCATGAGTATCTACCTCCTCTAAATCTTTTTCGGAAATGACTTCTTTACTTTCTCAAATGGCATGCTGAGAAAGTAAGACGCGGTAAGACATCGCAAACCGTAAGCACTTCGTCTTTTTAAATCGTCCGTCTCACGCAAAACACTGGAATATACATTTATTTTGCTCTTTTCCATGTTTGTCTTAAAAATTCAGGCTTAACGCTTCTTTTCTTCCATTTCTGCGAGCACACACACACACACACACACACACACACACACACGCTCTGACCTGCTTCGCTTGTCCTGCCCCGTCCCAGGCCACCCTCAACTCACCCCGCCCCGTGCCTCCCCGCCCAACCGAGCCCCGCCCGCTTTCCTCCCTCGCTCTGCCCGCGCCCGCACCCACCGAAGGCAAGAGAGAGAGAGAGAGAGAGAGAGAGAGAGAGAGAGAGAGAGAGAGAGAGAGAGAGATTCTGTATGTGTGTGTGGGCGCGCACGAGACTGGTGGGATTTCGCTAAAGGCGGCCGCTAGTTTTTCCTTGTTCTTAGGCTCCAGCTTCATCCCATTAGTGCCTCTCTCCTCCTCCACTCCTCTTATTGTTTTCAATTTTTCATTCTTAGTCTCTTTCCATTTATCTTTCCTTCCTTACTTTTTTTTCTTTTCTTCTTTTTTACTTTATTTATTTATTTTGTTCGTCTATTTGTTTTCGTTAGTTACCTCGCCGTGTTCCCTGAAAGTTATTTTGTTTCATATTTCGAAGATTAGACATTCGTCAAACCACATCATAGGTTTATTTATTTATTTATTTTTAATGCATACCTTTGAGACGTGCTGCAATGTAGTTAATTTCGTATGATTTTTGTCAGTATTAATTTATTCCTATTTCACGCTTGTACATCTTTATATCACGTGGGAGTTGTTCATTTTTTTTCATTTTCTTACTTTCCCCCGCCGTGTGTGTATTCTTTCCTCTAAATTCTCGCTTTTTATCTCTAGGTGTACTTAAATCTCATGCTCTGTTTGATCTTCGAATCCCCTTGAGACTCAACTGTTTTTATACAAAAACAATTGCCTCTCCATTTTTCGGTTTCTCTCTTGTCTCCTTTTCCTTTCCCTGTGCAATATTTTTCTCCAATATCGCTTCCAATTTTCTTGTGAAAATGTCTGTCTGTCTGTTCCATCTGTCACTTTATTTGTCTGTCTGTCCGTCTGTGTGTCTGTCTGTCTGTCTATCTGTCTGTCTGTGTCTGTCTGTCAGTATCAGGATATTTGCTTTGTTGTGACGAATCTTGCTAACTCGCAAACTCTCTAATTCTGATGCAAGAAGCTGGAAATGTGGGTAAATACAGGAGGAGGAGGAAGAAGAGAAATGAGAGGAAGAGGAAAATATAAAAACGCTAAGAGAAAAAATAAAAGAACTGAAATCTCGAAGAAACTAAAGAAGAAAAGAAAACACGGACAACTGCAGGAATGAGATGAGAAAATGAAGCTGGAAGGAAACGAAGGAGGATGGATAGAGACAGAAAGGCTTTGGAGTTCGCTTCTCTCCGGCTGCAGCAAAGAGTTCAGTCAAAGAATCACCCAAGCAAGCAAGCAACCAAGGAAGAAAGGAAAGGAAGGATTTAGCAGGAAGACAAGGCAAGGCAAAGCAAGAGGAGAGATGGCGATAGAAGGACGATAGGAAGGATAGAACGGAGGAAGGATAGGTGGTAATGCAAGTCTGTGTAGGTGAGAAAAGGAGAAACAGGACTGGGAGGAAGGAAGGGGGCTAAACTGAGCGGTAGGAAAAGATAGGGAAAAGGTTAGAGGTGATGAAAGAAGGGACAAGTAAGGAGGGACGAATAGGGAGAAGGAAACCAGGTAGGAAGGAAAAACGGAAAGAATAGGTAAAGTACGGCAAGAACTAAGGTGAGGAGAAAAGTTGGGAAAACAGGGAGGATGCAACGAATGAATGAATGAGGAAGGAAGGAGAGAACGGGAAAAGGAAGTAAGGGAAGGGAAGGAAAAGAGGAAACAAGAGGAAGGAAGAAAGGAAAGAAGAACGGAGAGAAGAAGATATGTAAGGAGAGGAGAAAGAAGCAAGATAGGAAGGAAGAACGGAAGGAGAGATAAAATAGGAAATAGGCAAGGTGGAGCAGGAAGAGAGGTAAGAAGAGGAGAGGCAAGGCAGGGGAAGGCAGGGAGACGTGAGGGTAAGGAGGGCACCGGCCGGGGACTCGACGCTCTCTCGGATCCATATTCTTCTAGTCTCCGTAAAATATTGGCCCGCGCGAGCATCATTGCCTCCCGTGAGAAATGCCGCCTGCGTGAGGGTATTGCCGGAGGCCCTTGATGGTGCGTCATTATTATTATCATTGCCATTGCTGCTGTTATTGTGCTGTATTGTTGTTGGCAGGGATGGTGTTCAGTGTGTAGTGCTTTTTATTACTATTACTTTCGCTGTTATTGTTATTATTATTATTATTACTATTATTTTATTATATATGGCAATAATTTACTTCAAAAGACATACTAGTATAAATCTGATGAGAGTATTTCCTGCAGCCTATATTTTACTTAATTAATGAAGTAGAATAATTGTATCCCCAGGAATATGTGTGCAGGAATATTTAGGAGTATGGCAAAGGGGGTTGATTACTGTTGAATGACTGCATTGCTATAGTCCAGTGTGTGTGGAGAGAGAGAGAGAGAGAGAGAGAGAGTTACATAAATATTTAGACTCTACAGACATTATGGTCCAGACTAAATTGTGATTCGGTCCTGAGTAGAGTGTGTTCTCCAGACCTCAATGCGATGATATAAAACGGCCGCACACCTTCCCATGGGCCCCTTCTCTAGCATCAGCATCCTCCCTACTGCATCTACCCACACACCTACCTCCTACAAGGGAAGATGCAATGACGAGGGCCACAGAGTCAAGGAGACGTAAGATGCATGTTAGCTCGGGTCGCTTGCCTTTTATTCCTCGTCATTATCCAATATGACGCTTTTCTCGCTCAAGATTTGTGGTGCTGGATATCTCTCTCTCTCTCTCTCTCTCTCTCTCTCTCTCTCTCTCTCTCTCTCTCTCTCTCTCTCTCTCTCTCTCTCTCTCTCTCTTCACTTTCCCTCTGCTGCCTTCTACCTCTCCCCGGCTGGCAATGTAACAGAGGAAGGGAATGTTACGCTACCAACGATTGTTTGTTTGTCTCTTGGTTCAAATTATTCGGCTGATATAGTGTGTAAATTCTGTATTTTTTGTCGCTTCTAATTAAATGAATGTCATTGTTATTCGGTGCAGAGAAAGCAATTTCATTGCCTCATTATCATATAAAGACTGTCTTTTATATCCACGTCTCTGAATTGTGCTGGCAGGCTAGTAATAATTATGGGAAAACAATTGTAGTTGTAATTACCTTGGTTTACAAACATCGATTTTACGTAAGAATCATGAAAAGATTGCAATTACTTCATCATCACTAATTCTTATTCCATTAGATTCGGGCTGTGTGCTTTGTTCTTCTATTGCTCTGTACTGGGGGCAGCCGAATACAGCCTTCTCTCTCTCTCTCTCTCTCTCTCTCTCTCTCTCTCTCTCTCTCTCTCTCTCTCTCTCTCTCTCTCTCTCTCTCTCTCTCTCTCTCTCTCTCTCTCTCTCTCTCTACACACACACACACACACACACACACACACACACACACACACACACACACACACACAAGGAAAATTCTTGAATGGTGATTGGTCATCGGCTACATAGTAACTTTAAAAAAAAAAATTATACTAAGCAATGTCACTGCCGATATACAATTCTCTTTTCCACCATCGGCGCTTTCTTTTAGTATTCCTACGAGCATCGCACAAACCAGATATGCAGCAGCAGAGATCGTCTTCTGAAAACGTGTTGATAACTGGGCCACTTTTTGTTGAATCGGTAGTAAAGGTATTGTTGCGTTCATAAAACTGGCATGTTGCATGCGACATGCAGCAAGTGTTACCTTGTCGCTTGCAGCATGTCGCCTTGTTAAAAGCCGCATTCAACATACTTTTTGCAAGCCAGACAAGCAGCACACGGCAAAAAAAAAAATTAATGAACCACTTCACCACGTCATCATTGCAGCACCATCCCCAAAGCCTCCTTGGCTTCATTTTGAACTACAACCCATGTGTTATTATCGTTTAGATGAGGTAATTTTTTTATTCCACTTTCAGTATCTCATCACACCACATAAAGCGGAATAAGTCCCTGCTGCAGGCACCTGAAATGTCGCCGCTTTTTATTGAATATTTCACAGACACGCACGTTACTCTGGCACATAATAAAACACGTGAATTTGTTATTTACTCATTTTCACTTCCATTACCCAACGCAATTTTTTTCTCCCGTTGAAACTGCTCTCACGCTCACTTAACTGTGTTCTTTATCTCTTACACCCGAACTTATCTCCACTTTCATGGATCCTCTTTTTGAATTACTTATTTTCCATTGATTAATATTTGCAGAATGACCTTTCGATTCCTCGATTCCACGAAAAAACAATCTGTATCAATCTTCCCAAAGTATTTCAATCGTGAGAGTATCTCCAGCTGACATTTGTTCGTAAATCAGCTTCAGAACAAAGAAACGTGTTCGTAATTAAAAAGTGGCCACCAGAAGATTACTTTCAGATGAACAAAAAGACGCAGGCCATTAACTCAGAGTAGCACGGGCGGGGGTATAGGGTCATCGCCTCACCTGTAACACTAAAACTCAATCTTTATACATCAACATCATGCATAAGTCTTTTGGCGTATGTACGTTTTCTAATCAATCTTGGTGAGTGACTATCATTTCCAGTAAATATACGAAATTCATGGATTTTGTTCATGGCTCCACCTGGAACACTAAAAGCTTCCTAATCTTTGAAATCAACATCACTCGTAAGTCTTTAGTATTCATTCGTACATTTTCTAATTAGAGTGACCATCAGTTGCCGTGAAAAAAAATGCTGAATAAAAAGAGCAGTCCACTTTTAATTACAGGAAGTACCCATGAGTGCTAATCGATTTGAATGACTCATTAGTGGTGCAAGTATTGGCTGCTAACGACCCGGCTGTTTGGGCTGCAGAGGAGAGGAGTGGGAGGTGGTCAAGGGTAATCTCACTTTTGGTTATTATGTGTCAGGGCCGCGAGAAGGGAAGGGCAGGCACGGCACACAAAAAGGGGGAATGAAGGAATAAACTGAAGAGAAACGGCAGTGGGGAAAATAAGTGCGCAAGGAAAACAGCTAGGAGGGAGGGATGATGTAAAGAAAGTGAAGGTTAAAGAGAATAAGAAAGTAGGCCAATAGTCAATAAACATAAGAAAAACAGCAGTGGGGGGAATGAGTGAGCAAGGGAGACAGCGGAAAGAGAAGGATGGTGTAGAGAAAGGGAGGGATGGAAAGGGGCTGAGAAAGTAAACCAATATTTTTCCCGTTTTCCTTGCTGGCATGTGTGCGCTTTTGCCTCGACTAAACATTGAGGCAAATCCAAACACAAAATCTGCAAAAGTTTGCTTATCCCGCCCCCTCAATGTTGGCAGAGAGACAACTTGTCAGATATTCCCTGTGAGTCTTGGAAGAGGAGGAGACGGGGAGAGCATCGAGGAACAAGAGCCTAGATTGTACATAAAGATAAACAAATAAAAATAATTACTCCGTCAGATGTTTGGCAAAAGCAGCGGAAGAACGAAAAAAATGGTGACTGCAAAACAGCGCTGCAGCGAAGATGAAAGGAGATAATTGCAAATTTGGGAAAGAAGAGTTGAAAGGAAAGTTAGAGCAGATTCTCTCTTCACCCTTTGTCATGGAAGGAACCAACAGATGGGAGGAAAGGGCAGAGAGTGAAGGAAAAATAGAAAGGCAAAGTTCAATGACTCAGGCAAGTAAACAAGAAGAAAACATGAAACGCCGTGAAAGAGACCAAGCCACGTAGCCTCCGTCCTGCAGCTGATACATAGAGGAGGCGACAACAGTGTGTGGATTATGTGTGTGTGTGTGTGTGTGTGTGTGTGTGTGTGTGTGTGTGGATAAAGGTTAGTATGATGATGGGGGTAGGGGGCTTTGCACATTCTCCCTCTCGTAATTTATTTTTCGACGATCTTATGATGAATATCCTGCCGCGGGGGGTGCGTTGGTAGACTATGTGACTAAGCTTTGCATGCTGATGACACTGTTGCTGCTTTATCATCTACATACATACAAACATTCATACACATAATTTCATACATTTCTACATACATGCATACGCACATACATACATGCATACGTTCATGCATACATACATACATGAATGCATAAATACAATTCGCCGCCTCTGTGCATTCCTCTCTCCCTCTTCCACTAAGCGCCAAGCAATAAAGAGCAGCCAGAAAAGTTATGCAATAAATTACACCTCGGGGCAAAAAATAATAAAATGTCCCTCCACTCCAGGGTGTGACTAAACCTCCCCAGTGCGCCCCAGCCTTAAACTTTCCCCACGAGTAATAGGACGACACCTTTCCCCACCCCTCTCCCCATTATAAAACTCTCGCTCTCCCCTCCACTCTCCTTGCTATTGTACCCTCTCCCCCTCCCTCAATTCATTTTTTTGCGTCCCTGTCTCCATTCCCCCCCCCTCTTCTCCTTCCCCTTCTTCCTCTTCCCCTCCCCTCATGTCCCCTCTGCTTTCGGCTCACTCGGGGGTCACTGTAACCTTTGTTTTCCCAGGTGACTCATTCTTAATCCTCCAGTGTGAGGTTCTTTTCTTTTAACTCCTCTTTTGCCTCTCTTTTTTTTCTCTTCCATCTCCATCTCCTCCTCGTCTCCTCGTCTTCTCGTCCATTCCTCTTGTTCCTATCCCTCCTTTCTCTTCTTTTACTTTTACTTCTTCTTCTTTTTCTTCTTCTTTTCTTTTTTCGTTTCATCTTTTTCTCCTCCTTATTCCTTTTCCTGTTTCTATTCTTGTTCCTGGGCCTCCTCCTCCTCCTCCTTATCCTCCTCCCCCCCGCACACATAGTTGTCCACTTTGCCTGTTTTTCGCTGGTTGTCTATTTTTCAACTCGACGTTATTTTTGCAGAAACTTCCCCGTGGTTAGTTTTTTTTTCCGTCCTTCAGCGCTTTTATCTCTTGAAATGCCATTCGGTAACGTCAGCGGGAAGAGAAGTGGATGAATTGTTTCTCTCCCTCCACAGTTTAGAGTGCAAGAGTGATACATTTCCAGACTCTTTATTTCGCCTCTTGTTTAAGGAACTTCTGATGGGGGAATTTACCGAGTGAGCTACTATCGCACACGAACAATTTGCTTACCTCAAACCCTCCTCGTATTATACTTGTCATTCCATCATCTACCATCATCATCTACCATCATCATCATCTCCCGAAACTAACCTCTGTTTTGGCCACATCTCTTAACTTTTTTTTATGGAAGCAGTGACTTGCGGGCTTTTTTTCATTATTTTTTTTTGCCCTTAACTGTTTCCTTTGCCGTAAAAAAGAATCTAGCGCACACACACACACACACACACACACACACACACACGAGCGCCTCTCTCATACCAGTCCCATCGGCCTCCGTCGTCTGCCTTCACGCGCTGCAATGCTGTCGATGAAAGTTTGGGATGAAGGCTTCGTGTTGCATCATGTTACTGTTGATTAATTGACGCTCACGCCGCCTCAGGCTCAATCCTTCCTCGTCTCCCCTCCTTCCTCTCCTTCCCTTGTGAGAGCGGGAACCAATACATACGCCTCACCCCCTCTGACCCCGTCGATCTGGAAGCAAAATGAATCTCAAAATATCACTTTTCCATATTTCCTTTTCTCTGACTCGGATTCTTTTGTCTGTTTACCTTTCCTCCGTTTCCCAACAACATTTTAGATTAACACCGCCTTTCACTTGGCTGTTGTGTCTTCTCTACTTCCATTTCCTCTCCATCCCCTTATTATTACGTATTTCATCTCCTGTTTTCTTCTGTTACGTCCATGTTACTGTGTCGCTGGCTCATTCCCCCCTTCTCTCTCTTCCTCGCTCTCTCCCTCTGTTTCTCCCTCTCATTCGTCTCCTACTGTCCCCCAGTAATGTTGTCGGCCATGCATGACGGAATATCTCTCTGTCAGAACTTCTCTCTCTGTCCCTCTCTCCGCTTTCCCTACAGCTGTCCCTCTCCGGAAGTTTATGGTACGAAGTTGCGATGCTGACGCGCCCGGAGCCATGGAATTTGTGGAATATTTGAGTTTTATTACATTTTCTTCCGTTGGCAGATAATCTAATCATTTCCACATGATGATTTGGTTAACAGTGTGTGTGTAATCCTTCACCGTGGCATATATACGCCTCAGAACTTGAGGAATGGCTTTCCTCTTAATGATTTTTATTTTATTTGAAAGGATGTTTATAAGCTTGTATTTTTTTTCGTTATTGTGTATATGAATTTCTTTACTGGCGTCCTTTTAAAGTTAATTCCACTACTTGTGAGTGGAAATAATGTCCTTTTACTTTTAAAGCTGTCTAATTTTTCAGGATATTTTCAGTACAACCCTTGTGGTTTTGCAGCATCGTATGCATGAAATTCTTTACTGGGTTCCAATTCAAGTTAGGTGCATGCGAAAACGGGCGAGAGATTTTTACCTTTCGGTGAGAACAATGCCTTTCTAATTATATGTTTTGTTTTTAAGACATCTTTTACAGTTTAATATTTTTTTTTATTTGCACTATGGTACGCAGGGAATTATTTACAGAGGTCCCGTTAAAGTTAGATTCAGTCAAGTGTTTTTTTTTTCTTTTTTTCCATGGATGGAAACAAATTTACAGAGCGAAGGCTTGAGGACTCATGGGCCGAGTTAACAGTCTCGCCTGGGCTGGTGCGAGCCACTGCCAATAAAAACGAGTGGAGTGGGGGATGGGGGGGATGGGGGGCTACCTGCCAATTCACACCTATGGACGGCTGTCGCTGGAATTCGCTCTAATATTACACGCGAATTAATTTCCCATCAGAATTAATTGGTGTTCCTTTCAGCGCGCGGAGCCAAGTGTGAAGGACGTTAACGCTACCCGCTAAATATGTTTTCACGCCCTAACTTCAGTAGGCGTCAGCACGTGCAGTAACATCACCGTAGAGCACAATACCCTTGCTATCACAAGCAGGTGAGCTCTGGAATATGCACGTGTAGTTTATCAGATAGCTGACCTTACAGCTCTTTTCTAAATAAATTCTTCCAGATCCTATGCTTTGTTTTTTCCTCGTTTATATTAAAAAATAAGTAATTATTTACGTTACCAATTCTGATTGTCAAGATCTTTTCCTGTTTCACCAATGTAAACTAATTCACAATATTTACAGTGAATGTTGCACACACCCACTCGGAGAATTTATATTTTTAACAAAATTTCAGTAGTGGAAGCTTTTATCAACATCAAGTTTGTGACGTGCTGGTTTAATAGTTTGCAGGTCAGAAACATATGGTAGTGACAAGAAAACTCTTCTTAAGACCTCAGGGTATAAAAATATTACTTTCTTGCTTTAAATACGATACTTTTCTAAGCCAATCTGGATATTTTTAAGTCACTGAAGATAATAAAAATCTTTTCATTTTCTTCTCGCTAAGGCTGTGGGCTGCTAGGTCTTAAGGCTCTGAGGGACAGTGTCGAAATGACGGACAATTTTATGCAGCGGTGAGAAATTAAAAATTAAATATGAATAAATATGCAGCCCTCAGCATCTGCGAGAAAAAAAAAGATTTGGAGTATGAGTGTGATATATAGTATATGTTTAATGTAAAATATGTGGGATTTATTCACATCAAGAAGATCACGTCAATGTGATTATCCCAGTCATGTCGATATATACTTTAGTTTTATTCCTGCTCGAAATGTGTTTGGTTTTAGTAGTTCGTTTTGTTTCTGAAATTGCACGTTCAGATTATGAGAATCTTTTCCTTAACATATTCACAAACAATATTCTTATATCATTGCCCAAACAGGAATATTTTACAAGAATTTTCAATAAGCAGAAACCAACAGCGACGTATGTAAAGGCAGGAAGCACTTAGGAACTTCGGAGCATAAAATGTGTTGAAATATGCGGACCATGAATATCCTGCTTAAAGAAATTTTATCTCTCTCAAAATTTTGTATTCCTGAGATTAATCATTCGGTGGGAGTAACAGGTGAAGGGGAGGAAGGTGTTGAACGACTAGGCCCACGACATGGGAACCCGGGATGTTATGGAAAGGGGGGGGGGGGTGATTCTTATTCTTTCTGTATATAGAGACGGAGTAAACTATTAAAAACAACGAGCTTCTATCAAGAAAACAAAAGGAAATGCCCAAGAATTCTCAAGTTTAGCTTTAGTGATGCTTGAATCAGCCAGGGGAAGCGGGAGGAACGGAGGAAAAGAGGCGATAGCCCTGAACGGGAACTTGCAGACGCTTATGAGCAATATGGATACCTAACACTGGTAGGAAAGAAGAGTGTTGAAACTGGCAGGGTGATAGTAGGGTGAAAAGGAAAGAGAGGAGGGAAAAAGGGAAAGAGAGGGTTATTATTCAAAAGGGACGTGAAGATACCTATTGCACAATATGGAAGGTGTTAGAGAGTAATGGTAGGAAGAAAGGAAGAAAATTAATGGCAGCAGTGAACATGAACTTGCCGCATGGGTGCAGGAAAAGAATTGTGTACTGCGGTAAATACCTCTACGTCAACACCTTTACATTTTTGTCTCAATTTCGAAGTCATTAAACACCAATGGCTTCAGAAGTCAGGATGAAGTACACTTTGATGAAGGAGGAAGCAGACGAACAAAAGATGGCGACTGCAGAAAAGGAACACGAAATAGCAGATGAGTAAGAAACAATATTGAGCGGATAAACGATTGCCTATGAGTTTATTTCGATAATGCATCTATATTGTTCTTGTTTAAAGCATACTTTCTCGTAGGTCTCATCCAAAGAAAGACTAAGACTGACAAGGTTTAATACTGTGTTAGCGAATAAGTGTGATAAGTGAGGCTACTAGTTCGCTACTCCCTCCCTATTTTTCTCGTGTATACCGTCCTCGTCTGTCTACAGGATAGGTCCCAAAAGCTGCATAACGTCCGTGGCGGAACGTTTTAGCCAGAGTTAACCTTGCATCAGGGAGCGAGCGAGCCGGCGAACCTGGAGAGCACTGCGTCCCCCCTAACGCCAGCTAGTTCAGGGGCGGGGGTGGGGAGGGGCAGGAGAGAGAGAGAGAGAGAATCGTTATGGCTCTACCCTATCCACTCACACACACACACACACACACACACACACACACACATGACGAGGACCTTCCTGTCGTCCGACGAACATCATTTGTGTGTATGTATGTGTGTGTGTGTGTGTGTGTGTGTGTGTGTGTGTGTGTGTGTGTGCAAGCATGGGTGTAGGTGTTACCATTCTGATCCCAGCGTCGAGCTACTGATCTAGCTGAGCCGCCCAACTCGTTGCCAAAGATGAAACTCTGTAATCAGTTTCGGAGAACCTTTGCCCAGTAGGGCCTGAAAAGAGTCTGCGGGGTAAGAATAACCAATAGATAGGAGAGAGAGGAAAGGAGAGTGAAGTAGTTAGGCTCTCGTGCGGCGAAGTGATGGAGATTGTTGCAATGAAAGATGAGGGGCATAGGTAGACTGACCAGTTGGAGGGATAGGAAGGATAAGGGGTATTTGAGGGAGGGAGGGAGAAGAATGAAAAAAGTGAGAATGAGCCAACAGAGTAATGTAGGAAGGCTAGGAGTTTGGAGAGAGAGAGAGAGAGAGAGAGAGAGAGAGAGAGAGAGAGAGAGAGAGAGAGAGAGAGACCAACAGGGGAAGAGGAGATAGGAAATAGAGGCCCAAAAAGAGAGGTGGGAGGAGAGGAAATGGAGGGAAAGGGAGCAGGGGGAGGAGAGGAAAAGAATAAATATGAGAAATATAGATTGAGCGCCAGGAATGGAGGGTCTCTAGGGAGGCGAGGAAGAGAGGAGAGGTTTCTTCCTTATCAATTTCCGCCTCTCCTCACAGGTGTGCGGGAGAGGTAGGCAGACACCCTCACAATTGGCCCCGAGCCGTCACGCCTCCAATGCCGCCGCGGCACTACTTATTTGTCGCTGCTAACACCACACATTTTCCTGCGATATCCATCCTTCCTTTCCTCCCTTCTTCCTTCCTTCTTTTCCTCCACTCAATATATATATATATATATATATATATATATATATATATATATATATATATATATATATATATATATATATATATATATATATATATACACACACACACACACACACACACACACACACACACACACACACACACACACACACACACAAATAGGCTTACATTTATTCATACATACGTACATGCATACATTCATAAATACATACACTCAAGGGGAGGCGGAGGGTGAGTGGTCAGCGTGCGGGCGCGGCGTCCAGGAGGGTGCAGGTTCGCGTCTCCCCCGCCGCTGCAAACAATATGGCAATTTTTCAGTCATCGCCGAGTGGCCTATAACTACCCACATGCTGTTCGGAAGACCTTCTAGCAACCCAGATTATAGATTTTCTCTAAAAGAGGATTACAGTTACACCGGGGGGCAGCAAGAGACACATACAATGGCACCACTACAAACACTTGCCTGCGCCATAAAGGGCTGTGACTGACCACTAGGCCCTTCCAAGAAAGCTTAGGCGGTACGAAAATATAGAAAAAATACAGACAGACATCATACTTAGACATACATACATACATACACACATACACACATATTCATACAAACATGCATACCTTCATAAATACATTTTTATATATACATATATGCATACAATACACACGAGCTATTTTGTGTGCTTTTGTCGCGCCCTTGAGCAGCCTCCTTTGATGCATAAGCACACACATGCATGGATGCATACACTAACGATAATTTCCACTCCAGAATTTATTTTCATCCTGCGTTTCTTTATTCTGCTAACCACGGTGACGCAAATGATGTCCGACTACAAAGGCTGGATTTATACAATGATGGGAAAATCTGCGGGCGGATTGGTCGACAAGTAAACGGACGGACAGATATGACCAACAGAATTAACGAGACCTATATTAATCGGCAAATCTTACGGGCTTTTTTGTTTCTTTTTCATCTTTTTTCTCCTCTTTATTCCTCTCCCTGTTTCTGTTCTTGCTCCTCCTCCTCCTCCTCCTCCTCCTCCTTCTCCTCCTCGTCCTCCTCCTCCTCGTCCATGTTTCCATGTTTCATCCTACTCCTCCTTCTCCTCCTCCTCTGCCCACGCCTCCTTTTCCCATCAGCCCATTGGCACCCTACTCTCCCCTTCGCAGCCCTTATTCAGGGACGTTAAAGGCGACATTCCCACCTCACCGCACACTACTTGACCTTCACGTAGTTTCCCACCTCTCCTGGGCTTGATTTTCCCTCCCTTTGCGCTTTTTGCTCCGTATTTTTGTGTATCCAAAGAGGAATTGGCCGGCGGGTGAAAGAAATGGATGGGAACAAACGGACGTTATTGCCTCTGCTCCTAAAGAAAGTACATTTTCTTTCCCCGCACTTTGCCTCACCTTGTTCTAATTCTACTTTTCTTGGCCTCGCAACCATTTCTTTATTTTGAACTCTTGTTTACGTTTCTTCGCCGCTCAACCACTGATCTCTTCCTATTTATTTCCCCTTGTGTGGACTTATTACATTCCCACTTCAATATTGTATTCTGTTCACTAGTTCGTTTGTGGCTCTCACGCAATGAATTATCCCGTCAGTTACCGAGAACTGGATAATTCATCTTCCATTCTCTGTTTTGGTTCATGTTTTCCTCACAATTATATATTTACTTAAACTGTATATTTTATTCTTTTCTTAAATCCCCATATAACTTCTAGAAAACTGCCACAGCTTTTAGTAATTCAATAACTCGTTTTTTTTTTATTATTATTTGGCGTTTGTATTAATTTATATTTTCGGGTCACATTTGCACCAAAACTTCCCACCTTTTTATGCTGTCCCTTGAATTATATGAGGTTACTACCAATTCGATTAATTACATACCTTACGAATTACATGCAGCTATTAAACTAAGCAAGTGTTTTGTATAACGCTGGCGCACACACACTTACACACATATTTTCATATCAGCATCTTTGCTCGTGAGGGAACAGTAACCTGTCCTGTCAGCAGAAAGAAAAACATATCAGCTAAAAAAAGATGCAATTATCAGCTTAGTCCATTTACCCATGTGTTTGTGTGTGGGGGTGGAGGAGGAAGGGGATATGTGTGTGTGTGTGTTTTGGTGGTGTCGTAGTCTTCTATGCACACGACGGCTGGTTCGGACGTTCGGTAATAGCCCTTCAGAAACTCAACCCTAATGCCTCCGTGTTTACAGACGCGCGAGAGAAAAGTATATGAAAGGCTGAAGATTTCCAACTCTCTCTCTCTCTCTCTCTCTCTCTCTCTCTCTCTCTCTCTCTCTCTCTCTCTCTCTCTCTCTCTCTCTCTCTCTCTCTCTCTCTCTCTCTCTCTCTCTCTCTCTGTTTCACACACACGCACACACACACTTCGTTTTTTTTTATTCGTCTTCCATTTTCCAATCAGTACCTTTTCTCTGTCTCTTTGTGTTTCTGTGGGCGAGTGGTGTGTGTGTGTGTGTGTGTGTGTGTGTGTGTGTGTGTGTGTGTGTGAAACATAGAGAGAGAGAGAGAGAGAGAGAGAGAGAGAGAGAGAGAGAGAGAGAGAGAGAGAGAGAGAGAGAGAGAGAGAGAGAGAGAGAGACTCCAACCAGGAACGTTTGCCTTATCTTTGCCTAGCGTGTCGTGCTCCCATCGCTGCCTAAAGAGGAACAAACACACAAACGCAGACACAGACACAAACATGCATGCGTAAACACACAGGCGGACACAAACAAGCCTCTCCGGAAGACTCTTGAGGAAGCTTGTCTCCAGAATAGGAATAACGTCCAGTTCAGTTGACGTAAGAAACTATTATTTTCCTTCATCTTGTTGTTATTCTCTGTCAGTCAATGCATAAAGGACATTAGTCTCTAGGCACTCACCAGTATTTTTTTCTTAGCTTTTTTTTTCTTCTTCCTCTCCTCTATATCTGGTGGAAGTCTCACATGTCTTGGTGTATCTGAAAACTCTTGCAGTAATTTGATATATAATTGGGCAGTACATCATTATTTTTTCCCACTCACTGTTGATTTACCTTTTCCAGGTGTTCAAGTAAAAACTCACAGACGTTTAGTTATTCCTTCATTTTATTATTTATTCACTTTTTTTTTCTTTTACAATTGATTAACTTGATTTTTTTTTTTTTTTCAGTTATGGTACTTGAGTGATGGTGATATTATTGTTGGTGAAGATGGTCATATAAGATCGTATTATAAGACATTTCGTCGCCCAAGACAAGGCTTTCGTAGGAGTTGTGGGCATTTCCAAGAGTAGTTATATGGCCCTGGTGGTAGTTTGACCCTTCCGCTGTACCGTGAACCTGAAGAAACACTCATTAGAACCCGACTGACCCCCTCTTTGACCTTTAGAAATAGTTGATGAGAGAAGCGAAAGTGTCTTGTAATACCGACCATATAGTCATGCTCCTCTAAATGGCAGGTTTGTAATCTTGTACTCATATTCATAAATAACACAGAATGTCAGTTGTCTTGCACCCTTCACCAGTAACTATAACAGATTTTTTAAAAAAACGAAACTATAAGAAACAAGGTATTGAGCGGTACGAAATATAAGAAGAAAAACGTCTGTTGTGGCCCGCTACCGGGCTCTCAAGGAGATTTAAGACTGATTTGTACTTGCGACAACTGACTTAATGTTCTGGTACTTCAAGAGTATTTGAAGGAGCTCGTAGTTGGGGTGATGAAACGTTGTCGCTTTTTTATATTTAATTTAACCTATCTTAACACTATGAATAACAAGAATAATATAAAATACAAAATACACTTCAATAAGACCCAGGGGGTCGTCAGGCCTCGCACACTGCCTGTTAAGGGACAAGTATCGTCCTACTTCAATACCAGTTGCTATTCTAACTATTTCTTATTACACATACACTAAATATATATACTCTTATAATCTAAACAATACCACTATACACAATGGACACTGTGCGCTTTCCTTTACGGTACAACACTTCACTTTCTACTCACGACAGCGTAGATGAACACACGACACATATTGTGTCTAAAATTTAGAGGGACACGTGAGTGTCGGTCAGAATTATTTCTAGTTCTGCCCCGAGTACTCCGAGGGAACCCCCTTATATGGGCGATTGCCTACGTCACTATACGTCATTACTACGTCATAACTATTGACTGGGCACATAAGGCTCCTGCACTGAGGGTGCACTCCTAACCCTATGATATTGTTACATCCTCTATGGTTATAGTACATAAGAGTGAATATTCATGAGTAGTGTTATTCTACATGGCTTCCGTTTACATGATTCTCGTCCTTATAGCCTTGGGCGTGGTGTTGTCGTTGGGTGAAGTGGGTGGTTTCGGGAAGCCGGCAGAGCGCCGGCTGTATGGTGGCCTGGGACGCCTCTTTTGGCTTCCTGTGTGTTTCGATAATGATTTGTTCTTCCCACTGTCGCCTCGCTGTGCTGTGTTCTTCAAATTGTTCTTAAAGTTGGATGTATTCTAACGTTCTACGTCGCTTTCGTCCTCCTTATTTATTTGTGATGTTTGTACTGGGTCAGGTGATGTTACTGCGTCTGTGTTTGTAGATGCAGCGCCCTGCGGGGCACCACATACCTCCCCCTTCCTCATCCAGAGTTAAAATTATCCGATGTCGATGTAGCTAAAGAAGTAAAGGTAATGGACATCTGTTCAACCCAAGCATCCGGATCTAAACATTCTTCACAAGGCCGTTCCCAGCGTCCTTCGGGCCAGTCACGTCACCCGATACCTCAAAGGGGTGGATGGCACGCCATACCCCCCCCCCCCCCCCCCGCTCATATGGGAACGCGTCCGCACCGCCCACATGTTACTCTTGTGGATATATAGGACACGTGGCCCGTGACTGTCCCTATGGGTGGCAACAGAGGGGTGCCTACCACCCTCCAGCGGGCCCCCGGTACCCTCAGAGAACGCCACTTCCTCGGGGCAGGAAGCGCGCGGCAGGCCGGACGACCATCTCAGACCAAGACGGGGACGGCGTGACGGGACGGGAGGTACGTAGGAGACGGGGCCGCAGAAGGAAGAGCCAAGCCAGGCCGCAGGCGAAGAGGAGGAGGCCAGCGGCGGAGAACCCAAAGAGCAGCCAGCCCCACCAAGGATAGGCGGCAGCACCGGCGGGAGATCCCGGGACTGACTCCTCCAGCAGGCGGAGCGTCGGGGAAAGATCCAGCGGGGGGCCCGTAGAGGCCACGGGCGGTGCAGGTGGAGAGGGACGGCCCAGGGAGGGATGAACCGCCAGCAAGGACTCAACTACGCCCCGCCCGACGTGGAAAGGGGCCCGGTGAATCGTCAGCGGCTCGGCACCATCCAGAGTGGCAGAGGCAGGGAGGCTGAACGCGTCGGAGTTGGCACTACAACCCATACCGACGGTAAGAAGCCCCGTGCCATTCAGTGTCTGCCGGTACTTGGTGACATGACTGTCCGGGCAGACCATGGTGACGACCTGGGGAACGTCCGTGGAGAAGACCCAGCCCGCCGGGGACGGGAGGAAGACCGGGGGGAAGGTCCTGAGAAGAGACTTAGAACACAGCGATAGGGCATCCGGGCGCGCGAGGAAAAGGGCAATCTCGCAGCGCCGGACAGATATAGAATACACAGGGGCGACAGGAGGGCAGATATAAAGAAGACGGTGTTTAGTACAGCGATCTAAGGAGTCCAAAAGCATATAGTGGGTGCGGTCCTCAGAAACCGCGAGGTAGGTAGAGAGTGTGTCGGTGTGCAGAAAATATGGCGTGTCATCGAGATGAAAAGGCAACGCGTCCATTTTAAACACATCGAACACATCGGAGGGATCCCCTTTCATGGGGATCTGTAAGTAGAAGTGAAGGGTACCTAAGGAAAGCGCACCTTTAGAAATAACCCTAGAGACATCACGGTACAAGGCTAAATATTCATGAGCCGCAGGGAATAACAAGCCTGGATAATGGAGGGAGGCATTCCTGAGTACACGAAGCAATACATCATTAGGAATAATAAGAGGGGAGACTTGTGTTTGGGACATCTGTTGAAGGCCTAGTTTGAGGTTTAATGTATCATGATTCAGGTCGCTAAGCGCCAATTGAATCAGGAGAATGGTCTCTAAGATACGCATTTCTCCCTCAATTTGCAAAGTACGTAAAGAAAATTGCCTAATAATAGCCGAGGCCAAAGCCGAGGCGGACTCTAGACGGGATATAGCAGAGTGAAGGTGACGGAGGTCACGAACAGTAGCGTTGAGGACTTCTGTATGAAGGTTGAGTTGGCGTCTTTCCTCCGAGGAGAGAGTGTGGAGATGGGAGAGTTTCTCATGTATGACATCAATCTGGGCCTGAGTGGCCGTGCCAAAAAGGAGGCTCTCTACCGAGCCAACAAAGTCTACGGCCCCTCGCCTCTGGCGAGTCTTAAATGGGCTCCCATCTCTACCACTCATGGCCGCTAAGAAGTTATTAAGGTCTTTAAAAAGCTTATTAAATTCAAAGTGAAAGGAGTCTAGAGTGCGCCTGAGCAAACCCACAGTGGGAAACGACTGATTCATATGCTCAATTGACCACGACACTTCCGCGGCCAGATTCGCCACGTTGATGAGAGGACGTTGTATTTCGTCTGTCTGGATGACGACAGGGACGACGTAGTAACGCCCTGTCAACAACATCTTAAAGACGGGGGAGAAGACAAGGCCAGGACGTATAGGTTGCTCCCGGGAGGGCAACACCCAGGATCTGAAATGATAGGGGGTATCAGTTCGCCGGTCGTTGACGATACTCAAGAGGGCGCTCCATGACGTTGGGGAGAGAGGGAGGTACCGTGTTGGAGGGCAATGGACGATTTGTCTGAGGCTCGGAAGGAGTCTGGAGAACTTGAGGTGATGAGGGAGCAGGAGTCGGTGGGGAGGGCTCGGAAGGAGCAGCAAACGACAAGGGAACCGACTCCTCAGGGGGATAAACCATTGATAATGAATCATCCACCGGTCCTTGTATTTGTTGGTCAGGGACAGGGTAGGCACGCCTGACGTTAGGGGAGTCATGGAGT
This sequence comes from Eriocheir sinensis, assembly GCF_024679095.1. Lineage (NCBI taxonomy): Eukaryota > Metazoa > Arthropoda > Malacostraca > Decapoda > Varunidae > Eriocheir > Eriocheir sinensis. Next base: position 9,614,838 of record NC_066564.1, read on the forward strand.
CCAAGAGAGTCCTCGTGAACGACCTGAACATTGTTGGTGTGAACCGTCCTGATCTTACTCCCTCTGATATGGCGTAGCCGCAAGACCACAGGACTAACCTTGCCGATGACCCGGAAGGGGCCATTAAACAAAGGCTGAAGTTTCCTAGGCTCACCCTTGGATGGAATGTTCCTGACATACACCCTATCTCCAATCTCAATCTGTTTGTATTTTGACTTCCTAAACATCCTTTCAGACTCTTGCCAACCGATATCAATATTCCTCTGGCATAATTTATAAGTCCTTTGGGCGACACTAGCAGTGAATGACTTGTAACTATCTACATCATAACACGGTTGTCGCCTATTCTCTAGCATTTCGAAAGGAACATTAGGGTCACGGGAGAAGAGCAGGAAGAATGGGGAATCCCGTAAAACACGATGATAGGCAGTGTTGTAGGCGTGTGTTGCAACTGGAAGCATTTGGTCCCAAATCTCTCTGTTGTCCTCACATAAGGTTCTCAGAATATTCATTAAAGTGCCGTTAGGCCTCTCAATCACCCCGTTCGCAGACGGGTGATAAGGAGTCTGTAGCAAATGAGTCAACTCTCGCAGGAGAGTGTTAGCGAACTCCTTTCCCTGATCAGTGACTAGAATAGGCGAGATGCTGTGTACACAGACTACGTTCTCGTAGAACGCAGCTGCCACTTCCTTGGCTGTCTTCGTACGAAGGGGGGTTGCTACCAAGAAGCGTGACAGGACGTCAATCACTGTCAGTACATACTTATAGCCTTTGTCGGAAACCGACAAAGGTCCGACAATGTCCATATGGACTCTGCCAAACGGTTGGCCGACCTCAGGATATCTCATAATCGGAGCAGGCGGGGATCCCCTCTTCTTAAACCGACAACAGACAGGGCAAGATCTGACGTATTGCTCCACGTCCGCCTTCATTCCCGGCCAGTACGCAAACTTGCGACAACGTGCCAACGTAACCTTGGTACCTCCGTGCCCTGCAGGTAGCACGGAATGTGCCAAAGCCAGCGCGTTAGGAATGAAGCTTGGTGGGACAATAACCAGTCTTTTCTGTTTGTTGTATTCGTCGCAAACATCGCGGTAGAGAATGCCGTTCTCTACACACACTTCACTAAGAGGCAGTTTTTTGAAGTGTCTCTTAGCTGCATTTAACTTTACATTGCTCCTCTCAGCAACCTTTTTCTCATCTCTCTCGTCATCTTTCTCTTCATCATAAACAACATCAAATATCACACTACCATTTATGTTACTGCCGGCGTTTCTTTCTAAAGCATGCTTAATCTCTCTCAGTTCAGGATCGCGATCCTGGTGCTCCATGAGTGCGTCAAGACTCCAATGGAGAAACTTATCCCGCTTGTCATGTCCCTCCGGGGAGGTGACAGACTCGTCATGTCCACTCGCCTGTGTGACAGACATAATTCTAGCATCCAATTCGCCTTCTATCACATCGCTCTCTTGATTTCTAATCCTTGATAAAAAATCTGCCACCATATTACTCGGGCCTGGGAGATAATCTATACTAAAATCAAATTCCCCTAGCAATGTCTGCCAACGTGCAATCCTGCTACTTGGAACAGTGCTCTTTAACAGCCAAGTCAGAGGTCTGTGGTCCGACAGGATGTGGATCCTATAACCCAAGATAAGGGGCCGGTTTGTACTGAGTCCATAGATAACTGCTAAGGCTTCCCTCTCTACCGCGGAGTAGTTACGCTCCGCTCCGTTAAGTGTTCTGCTGAAGTATGCAATTGGTCGTAGGCTACCGTTCTCATCCTTTTGTTGCAACACACCACCTATTGCCTTACCCGACGCATCTGTGGTGAGGTGGAATGGCTTCCGGAAATCCGGAAAAGTTAAAACAATGTCAGTCGTTAGACTGTTCTTTAATGTACTAAATGCATGCAATGCCTCCTCATTCCACTCCAGAAGTGTCTTATCATTCTTGGTTACTTTCCTCCCTTTTAGTAAATTATTAAGGGGGAATGCTATCTTTGCAAAGTCTTTAATGAATTTCCTATACAAATTAACCAACCCCAGAAAACCTTGAAGCTCTTTGACTGTTTTTGGAGGGGTGAGTTGTTGCACCGCTTGTACCTTTGAGGGCTGAGGCTTCAAGCCAGAAGCACTAACAATGTGACCCAGGTAATCTACTTGCTCTTTGAAAAAAGAACACTTATCTAATCTTAAGGACAGATGGGCCTTCTGCAGCCTGTCTAAGACGGCATGAAGGCTCTATAGGTGATGGTCCATGTCTTTCCCTTGTACTATCAAATCATCAAGATATACATGTACAATTCTTCCTGTCAGACCTATGAGGACTTGATTCATGATCCTTTGGTAGGCTGCAGGTGCTGTTTTTAATCCAAAGGGGACTGTAGTGAATTCATAGAGGCCATAAGGTGTCGTGAAGGCTGTCAAGTGTTTGGATTCCTCTGCCAATGGGACTTGGTGGTAGCCCTGGCGCAAATCAAGCGAGGTGAACACTTTACTTTCCCCTAACTGTTGTAAAATGAGGTTAATGTTAGGGAGGGGGTGTCTGTCATCAATCAATTCATCGTTCAAAGCGCAGAAGTCGAGACAAAGTCTGACCCCGCCATCTTTCTAGGCAACAAGGACTAGAGGTGCACTGTAGGGCGACGCACTAGGGCGTATAATGCCCTGGGCCTCAAGGTCCTTGAGTTGAGTTTCTATCTCTTTGTGGTATTTTACTGGTATTGGGTAGGGCTTTTTATATATAGGCTTGTCATTTTTGAGCCTTAAAGTGTGAACATAATAGGGAGTAATAGTGAGGGGCTCATGTTTCAGAGCAAACACATCAGGATACTTGCGGGTGAGGCCCTTCAGACAGCTGTTTTCCCATAGTGAAGGGGAAAATAGCTCGTCTATCATCTTATCTAGTTCCTGCTGCTTACTTGACTGGGTGACAGGCGGCTTTGTAGCTGTTGTTTTTGTTTTTGTGAAAGCCGCTACACATTCATTAGTTGATGATTGGTAATATTCTGTGTGACAAGAATAAATGTGACCCATCACCTCACCTGTTGGCATCTCAATAGTTTCTTCAGTTGGGTTAGCATAGGGGATGATGAATTTGCCTTTGGTTTGTTTGACGTTAGGAGTTAAAGTTACTAACCCGAGAAATAAAAATGAAGAAGGGATATCATTGGACCTTGGGAGGAATAAGGCTTGCTGGGCTCTGCCAATCTCTGCCTCCAGAGTGACATACCCTGCCGTGCCCGGTAGCAAGGACGCCACGTTAATAGCGTATGCTTTCACTGGTACTTCCTCCATCTCGTCTAAGGTAGGTTTAAGGTCGGTTAGTCAATCTTCTAAGTACGGGCTCATATCGCCCGCAGCCAGGGATTGAACTTCCACCGGGTGGGCTCCCACCATTACACTAAACTGCCCAGGTGTGGCCAGCGGTGCAGCTACCACATTTTGCCTCCACATAAATTCTAGGCCCAACAAAACTGCTGTTGGTAACACTACACCTTGTGATATTACTTCAAATTTTTTCTGCAATCTCTCCGTGCCCAAAGTTCACTACTACTTCGGCTATCCCTTTATTAGGGATTTGAGTCCGATCTACCCCTTGTATGGACAGAGGTTCTGTAGCTATCATCTTCCCGCCTACCTTATTGAATAAGTCTTCCTCTATTAGGGATACCCCTGCGCCTGTGTCTAGCATCGCGTAGATCATCTCCCTTCGTGCATCAGTTCCTACACACAGTCTCAGTGTGAGTGCATTGGTCGGGCCGTGGACTGCCGCAACTATTCGGGGGTCGGCGGGGTTTTTTTTTTTTTTTTTTTTTTTTTTTTCCTCTCCTGGTCATGGTTCGACCAGGAGTTGCGGGGTGAGGGACCGGCCGCGTACTCCGGGCGCCAGGCAGCGCAAGGCGAGACAGGCAGGCGCCTGTTTCGAGAGTACTGGGGTGGCGCGGACGGCTGGTACTGAGGGTACCGGGGGCCCGCTGGAGGGTGGTAGGCACCCCTCTGTTGCCACCCATAGGGACAGTCACGGGCCACGTGTCCTATATATCCACAAGAGTAACATGTGGGCGGCGCGGACGCGTTCCCATATGAGCGGGGGGGGGGGGTATGAGGTGCCGTCCACCCCTTTGAGGTATCGGGTGATGTGACTGGCCCGAAGGACGCTGGGAACGGCCTTGTGAAGAATGTTTAGATCCGGATGCTTGGGTTGAACAGATGTTCATTACCTTTACTTCTTTAGCTACATCGACATCGGATAATTTTAACTCTGGATGAGGAAGGGGGAGGTATGTGGTGCCCCGCAGGGCGCTGCATCTACAAACACAGACGCAGTAACATCACCTGACCCAGTACAAACATCACAAATAAATAAGGAAGACGAAAGCGACGTAGAACGTTAGAATACATCCAACTTTAAGAACAATTTGAAGAACACAGCACAGCGAGGCGACAATGGGAAGAACAAATCATTATCGAAACACACAGGAAGCCAAAAGAGGCGTCCCAGGCCACCATACAGCCGGCGCTCTGCCGGCTTCCCGAAACCACCCACTTCACCCAACGACAACACCACGCCCAAGGCTATAAGGACGAGAATCATGTAAACGGAAGCCATGTAGAATAACACTACTCATGAATATTCACTCTTATGTACTATAACCATAGAGGATGTAACAATATCATAGGGTTAGGAGTGCACCCTCATTGCAGGAGCATGTGCCCAGTCAATAGTTATGACGTAGTAATGACGTTTAGTGACGTAGGCAATCGCCCATATAAGGGGTTCCCTCGGAGTACTCGGGCCAGAACTCACGTGTCCCTCTTTGCCTGTGTCCGGCTGTCGAGATATTCGATCCATTTCTTTGCTATTTTATGACATAGGAGATTTGGTGCTTTGCTACTTCTCTCGTCTCCTCCACAAAAATGTAAGAGCCCATGCACTCTGCTAAAATCATTCAGGGTGTGGCGACTAAGTAGTGCAACCAGATCATCATGGGCAAGGGTGATCGGTTTCCCGGCATCGGAAGGGGTGGGAGTGGTTTCGTCTGGCATATTTAACTCTAAAGTCTGATTCCCGTAATCCCACGAAAAACTGTCTTCTCCCTCGCTTTCGGATATGGACATTCACCAATACAGATTGCAAGTTTCACCACCCCACACCTGACACCAATGTTGTGGCCCGCTACCGGGCTCTCAAGGAGATTTAAGACTGATTTGTACTTGTGACAACTGACTTAATGTTCTGGTACTTCAAGAGTATTTGAAGGAGCTCGTAGTTGGGGTGATGAAACGTTGTCGCTTTTTTATATTTAATTTAACCTATCTTAACACTATGAATAACAAGAATAATATAAAATACAAAATACACTTCAATAAGACCCAGGGGGTCGTCAGGCCTCGCACACTACCTGTTAAGGGACAAGTATCGTCCTACTTCAATACCAGTTGCTATTCTAACTATTTCTTATTACACATACACTAAATATATATACTCTTATAATCTAAACAATACCACTATACACAATGGACACTAGTGCGCTTTCCTTTACGGTACAACACTTCACTTTCTACTCACGACAGCGTAGATGAACACACGACACATATTGTGTCTAGAATTTAGAGGGACACGTGAGTGTCGGTCAGAATTATTTCTAGTTCTGCCCCGAGTACTCCGAGGGAACCCCCTTATATTGGCGATTGCCTACGTCACTATACGTCATTACTACGTCATAACTATTGACTGGGCACATAAGGCTCCTGCACTGAGGGTGCACTCCTAACCCTATGATATTGTTACATCCTCTATGGTTATAGTACATAAGAGTGAATATTCATGAGTAGTGTTATTCTACATGGCTTCCGTTTACATGATTCTCGTCCTTATAGCCTTGGGCGTGGTGTTGTCGTTGGGTGAAGTGGGTGGTTTCGGGAAGCCGGCAGAGCTTCCTGTCCTGGGACGCCCCTTTTGGCTTCCTGTGTGTTTCGATAATGATTTGTTCTTCCCATTGTCGCCTCGCTGTGCTGTGTTCTTCAAATTGTTCTTAAAGTTGGATGTATTCTAACGTTCTACGTCGCTTTCGTCCTCCTTATTTATTTGTGATGTTTGTACTGGGTCAGGTGATGTTACTGCGTCTGTGTTTGTAGATGCAGCGCCCTGCGGGGCACCACACGTAGGAGGCCAGTCACTATGTCCAGAACCTCGCTAACTAGCATGGCGCTCTTTGGCAAATGGCGCTAACCACTAATGAGATAGTCACACCCTTCACCACGCCTCTCCACCTTCACTCCTTGCCGCCAGTCACCTTCATTCCCAGATTCATTTTTTATGCTAGCTCACAGGAACTTTTAATGAATGTCTCCTAATAGAAATTACCCCCTCCGTCACTCCTCTGCACTCTGACTCTCGAAATAACATATCTACTACAGTAATGATCATAGGTTGTCTCGAGGACCATTGATGGGTGGCACTAAGGGGTGATGAGACCCTCGTCCCTCTCCCTGCCTCACGCCTCTTCACCTTGACTTCCCGCCGCCAGTCATCTGCCTCTCCAATTATCTCACCAATCGTCGCTCTTTCTTTCAACAGCTAACACAGAGACGTTTGACGAATGGCACTAAGCAATGATGAGATCCTCGCCCTTTGTCCTGCCTCACGCCTCTCCACCTTGACTCCCTGCCGCCCGCCACCTGCCTCTCGAAATAAGTTGACGATAATTCACCCGCGCCAAACTTTGAGTCTTTACGAGCAAAGTTTCCGTCAGATATGTAATATGATGCAAATTCTTTTCTCATGATGCACAAGACCTAGTGGAAGAGGTGGTGAAGTTGGCTATGGGCTCCTGCCTCCTTTCCTTTCCTCCCTTTCCTTTTCTCCCTTTTTCTGTGCCTTTCTTTTGGGTGAATTCTTAAAGGTCGTATAGGCTCGGGGGCAGAGGTTATACACTAAAAGTCATCGGTAAGCATGCTTTAAAAAAGTCGCCCTCTTGTTCTTTTTATTTCCATTTATTTTCAGAATTATTTAATATTATATGACGCTGAATTTAAAAGTCAGAGGTCAGGGAATGAGTGGTTGGTAAGCTCATGGTCATCAAGAGACACGTCAAAAGTGTGTGATCGTCCTGCTGAGCTGTTCACTGCACCTGGAAAGCAAGGCAGGCAGCAGAATAATAATCTCGACTGAACAGCAAGAGTAAGAATAAAGGTTCAGAATTTCACGTTTTTTTTTTTTTTGTTTGTTTGTTTTGTTTTGTTTTGTTTTCAGTACACAGGTTGAAGAAAATCGTATTATTTTTTTTTTTTTTGCCTTGGAAGAGAATGAAAAGGAGCAGGTGTTACCGATACTCAGTAACGTCTGTCATTAATTGAATGTCAAATATAATTTCACGTTAGATTGAATCCATGAGTCGAGATGGATGAGAGTTCTACATCGGCGGGCAGCGGCTTTCATCAGGAGTCTGCAGCGTCTTTTTCTAGCTGACGATTGAGTTTTAAACAAAATGAAAATTAGATTAGGGATATAAGACAAGCTGCAATCACAAGCGGAGTAGTGCCTACCGTCAGATAAAACTAGGAAAGAAATTCTAAAATGTCAATGATTAGCGTCAAATGATAAAAAAAAATACTCTCGAGTAGAATTGAGCATCGGTATGGTTAAGTGATGGCAAATACTGCGGGGCTGTAGCTGGCGGTTAGCGGCGGGTACACACCACCATTTTCTCTCTCAGAACTTATTTTTAGTGGCATTTTAGTTATGGCTTTTATATTTTGTCGTGATTTGAAGCAATTATATTTTTTTGTAATTTTTTTGCTTTTAAATGTAATACTTTGATTAGTTCTCCGGCAGAAAATTATATATTTTTCATTGTATTCATTATGACGGATGAGAACGCTATGTTTGGGGATGAAATTTCAGCTATTTGCCTTTATACCTTCACCCATATTTTTGTACTCCCTATTCCGAATGTTTAAATCTTGCAGCAATATGTGTCTATACGTAAAATATATATAAAAGAATAACATTTGTACTCCTCTGCGTTGGGCTTTCTCTTACTGCCCTTCTCCCTGTCCCTAATGGCGGCCTGATTTTCTCATATTCTCTTGCTTCGCTCTTTCTTTCCTTTCCTTGGCTCTCCACACACCTTCTTTCCACTTTCCTCGCTCACCTTTCTTCACTAACCACCTAACTTCCTTCTCTTGCCTCACTCGTTACCTCTGCTTTCCTGCGCCCCAGCCACCAACGCCAAAACCTCGGCCAGGAAAGGAAGCTTCTAACCTTGGACCAGAAATTTAGTCCGGCGTAAGTTTTCCCTCCGTGGTTAAGTAACCCGGAACACCTCACCTTCCTTTCGGCGGCAGGCAGGTAGGCGGGGGAACGAAGGAGTTAAGTGCAAGTTACTCCACTTTCCGAGTTATGTTAAGGGAGCCAAATTGGAGGTCGCCGGTTAATGAAATAGTGAGTAGTTTTCTGCGGCTTTGTGCTGTGTAATACTGCTGCTGCGTCTAAGTTTACGGTGCGTTGTTGTCCTCTCTTCTGCTGTGGCCTTGTAATGTATTGTGTTGGGGTGTGTTGTGCGGTGTCAAGTTGTTCTGCAGTCTTTTTCCGCTTTTGTTCTGCCGTGTGTGTGTTTGTGTGCCTGTGTGTGTGTGTGTGTGTGTGTGTGTGTGTGTGTGTGTGTGTGTGTGTGTGTGTGTGTGTGTGTGTGTACGCGCGTAAGGGTTGCTCAAGAAAAATACTTTGTCCTCGATAAGTTATGTACATAATTACAGGATTGACATCTAGAGATTTAATTAAATTACATATCGGGAAAATTTTTGATTGAATCTTTATTTGTGTCTTCATACATGGAAAGAGTCTCGCATCAGAAGAAAACTACAACCTGACAAAAAACACATTAATCCAGATATGAATGCATCGAATCATACATGAATACATACATGCATACATACATACTTATATACATACATACATACATACATACATACATACATACATATATACCTACATACACACACATACATACATGCATACATCCATAAATACATACATACATACGCAACATAGGCAAGCATCCGCACACAGAACACACACCCAGACAATTATTCTTTTGCTTTGTTCCTCTCCGGAGTGACAATAACTGGACCATTTATTTCCTCCCCCAGAAACGTTTGTCACCGGCCAAAAAAATAAAATGGCATGAAGAAAATAAAGCAATAAAAGTAACTAGAGCGCCTCTTACAAAAACAATTTCACAGCGACCCTGAAAAGAGTAACGGTGAAGGAGGAGGACATGAACAGAAGTGAATGGGAGTAAACGAGAGTAGCCGAAGGGAAAGGGAGGAAAGAAAAGATAGAAGAAAAGAGAATACCGGAAAGAAGACAGGAGAAAATAGAGAGTGAATGAATAAGAGTGCGATGGAGGGGTGTGGATGACAGGGGACAGCGAAGGTAAATTTATTTTTGCGTGCGAGTATATATGCGTGCGTGTCTGTGCGTGTAAGACGGGAAATAAAATAAAAAAAATACCATGGAAGTGAAGAAGAAACTTAACGAGCAAGGAAGGAGTAGAGACAAGACCGCGGGAGATTAGGGGAAAGAGTTAGTTCCGAAAATGACGAAGAAATCTAAAGGGAGGGAATGGCCAAGTGATGTGCTGGTAATGGGTTTCAAGGATGGAGGAAAGTGAGAAGTCAAGCTTTTAAGGAAGATAGAGAAAGGTGTAGATGTACTGGGAGGTCATGGTGAACGGGAAGTTGTGGAGGAGGGGAAAGAAAAGAAGGAGGAAGGGTGGAAAGTGAGGGATAAGGATGAAGGGAAGAGAGAGGCGAGGTGGCAGGAAATGGAACAAAGAGAGCGGAAGGCGAAGGGTCATTTTTGGAGGAGAGAAAGATGTGGATGAAGAAGTTAAGGTGAAAGTAAATGGGAGAAGTGGTCAGTTTCGTACGGAAAAGAAAAGGGCGGAGAGAGGGATCAGGCAGCAACAGAGAGAAGGAAACAAGGGGACAGTGTTGGAGGAATGAGAGAGAGAAATGGATGGTGAAAAGAAAGATGAGGCGAAGGAAGCAGAAATAAGGATGGGAGAAAGTGGGGATCAGGTTTGGAGGGTAGTGATAGGTAGGCTTAGGTGAAGGAGGACAGCCGAGGAAAGAGAGCGTTGGGTTTAGGTGGACAGAAAGAAGCCAGGTGAAGTGCATGGAGGAGGAAAGTTAAGGGAGTCAAAACTGGAAGGAAGAGAAAACTGAGGGAGGAAGAAATAGAGCAACAAGAAACGAAATAGTGGGTAGGAAAAGGAGCAGGGAGTGAGGGATGTGAAGGGTCGAGTTTCAAGAAAATAGAGAAGTGAGGAAGAAGTACAAAGAAGAAAGAGAGAGGAACATACTGGGTCGTGAGTGGAAGAAAGACGGAAGGAAGTGAAGGTGGAACTACGAAAGTAATTTGAGTAGAAAGTTGACCAAGGATAGTGAAAAGTGAGACGTCAGGATAGGATAGACAGATATAGATAGATTGAGAGATAGAGAGAGAGAGAGAGAGAGAGAGAGAGAGAGAGAGAGAGAGAGAGTTGCGTGGGGAGAAGATAGGTTGAAGGTGATGCAGGTATCCGAGGAGAGTCACCGGTGTAGCAGGGCACGAATGAGGAACATCCCGCCCCGGAGTGTGGCCGTAGAGGGGTTACGGCTGGCGCTCAACTCCGCCCCGCCACTCTCTGATTGTTTATTCCCGCCCGAACACGACTACCACCGCTGCTAGAATCACTCCTGAATATCAAAGGGAACACTGGAGGAAGGGGAGGAGGAGGCGTGTGCAGGGAGGGCCTTTATGCAGGCAATATTTCAGCCGTAGGTGAGACAAGTACCCTAATTTTCTATTCCTGCGTCACTCCTCCACCTTTGTCCTGGCTGTCATTGTGTTGTGGGCCTGCCTATTTGTTTCTTCGCGTTATTTTATTGGTTTTTACGTCTTGCTTTTGTAGGCGTTGTTCACGTGAACGTATATTGAGAATGTGCTGCTGTGCGTATACATATTCTCATAATTATTCAGTGAGCGTAGTCATGCTTATTTGCTATTGATGGAACATCCAACTGTCGTCACTCAATATATTTAATACGAGAAATTAATTATTCATCATCATTAACCTGTATACATTATGTTGTCCAGCCATCCCTCATCTGAATTTTTTTTGAGCGTCAATAAGCCGTACTAATAATTAATTAATATAGCGCCATAAATACTTTTCAATGATTCGTCCCTTGATTGCAATAATAAGAACTTGTTACCATTTTGCAATCAGGTTCATCTATATGTAAAAAAGTATACCTATAATATATACGTGTGTATTTTTTCCGGTAAAAGGAACATTTAGATTTTTAGAGAGCCGTGTATTCCTGTAAAGGGAGAAACTGCGGAAAGAGAGCGTGTCAGTGATTGTTAATTGTTTGGCGAGGGTGGGCCTTGCTGCAGGGCCCGGGTGTGTGTGTGTGTGTGTGTGTGTGTGTGTGTTTGAGAGAGAGAGAGAGAGAGAGAGAGAGAGAGAGAGAGAGAGAGAGAGAGAGAGAGAGAGAGAGAGAGAGAGAGAGAGAGAGAGAGAGAGAGTGAGACCGGATCTCCTTAGCACCGCCCCCTTCCAGCTGCCTCCTTGTACGGGGTATTTAGCACGTAATGGGAAGGTTCCTGGAAATCCTGTCTAGATCTCCAGTCATGCTACCGTCTCTGTGTGTTCTTTTAGCAGCATCTCTTTAAGCACCAGTAAAGATTACCCATTCATAATTTCTTGCAGCGTTCCCGCATTCTTAGTATAACGCGCTATGCACAGATTATGTTCGTGTGTGGCAGGCCTGGCTGCCACGCCTTGTTAGCCGGGCCTAGCGCCGGTTGGTGTAATCCGAACACTGTAATCTACGGAATATTGCGTTTCACGAGAAGAACGGCCACGGACATTAAACTACACATTCTGCAGCTTACAATGAATTTGGAAACCATTCCTGCTTCTTATGTGTGTGTGTGTGTGTGTGTGTGTGTGTGTGTGTGTGTGTGTGTATATATATATATATATATATATTTATATATATATATATATATATATATATATATATATATATATACAAAAAAAAAAATACCGACCATGAAATAGATGGTGAAGAAGACAGAGTGCGAGGCATAAGTAAGGAAAGATAAGTGTAAGAGAAAGGGGAAACTGCTGATTCTTTCGATGTGGAGAGAGCCACAGTGGACTGAGACTGTGTTGCAGTGTTCAGTTTCAGGTAATAGGGGTGCTTTGTATGCTAATAGCAGCCGCGTATGGGAGAGAGGAGCTCGGGAATAACCTCGCGGACCAACAACCAAACGTTGTCAAAGGGGCCATGTTGGTGTGGTAGTCAAACTGTCAACAATTACCATGGTTGAAGCAGAATCGAAACCAGCAGTGTGTAGGCATGGTGCTAATGGGTAGAGGTTGTCAAGAGGAGGGAATGTCTTTAAGGGAATGTGGGGTGAATGTATAAGAAGCGAAAACATCCAGGGAAATGAAAAGTCAAGAGGTAGGGGTGGAATTGACCGCAGCCTCACACCTGCAGACTAACTGTTAGTCTGTCACACAAACATATACAAACATATATACATATTTGAACCTCCAAAAGTAGCATGTAAGAGCGTCATGCGTGCAGTTTTCCCGGTGTTAAACGAAGCTGAGGAAGGTCTTTGCTGCAATCCAAGCCCAATTATGACATTCTGTACACATCATCGTTTATCCTTCGTGTGCAATCGTAACTTATATCTTTAAAGCTATAACTTCTAAAGTGTCTTGCCTGTTATATTCCAACTGCCATTCGTAACCAAAAGTAGATCTTGCTGCCCAAACCCAAACATTTTATATTCTTCATTTTACATGGATGTCGTACCCAAATCATACTTCCAGATGATATTGTCGTTACGGCTGTAGTACCAAGTAAATTTTTCTAGAGGACTACACTGTCACTGCGCCTCCTGCCATTGCAGATTTTAAACATTGTTTGCATGCCAGAGGGCTTGTAGCTTAGACTTGCACTCATATGTACTCAGTTATGTAGTTACTCTTACTAGAACTGGATAAAGTTGAGAAATAAGTAATTATTTATCGGAAGATGATTTGTTTAAAATCTTAATAAGAACATACAAACTGAAAATGTACTTAAATAACGTTATCATTAGTAGGCAATGTGTTTATACAGAAGACAGATGAAATTCCCAAAAAAATACAAATAATCTGAATGGGATATGAACGCTGTTACTTAAAGAAAAATAAAAGAACAACAAAACACTGAACGAGAAAATAGAAGAAATGTAAAACAATGGAACACGAAATGAATGCTGACTAAAGGAGGAAAATGAGAAAAACGGAAAGAAAGGAACGGAAGAAGAAAAACAGAAGCATCACCAGGCAGTGAAAGAGAAAGGCAAAATTGAAACAACACAAAGAAAACGAAAAGAAAGATGAAAACAACACAGAGACGAAGAAAAGAGAAACGAAAAAACTCTTAACAAATAGAGATGAGTAAACAGGAACTTCTAAAACACAACTTGAGAGAGAGAGAGAGAGAGAGAGAGAGAGAGAGAGAGAGAGAGAGAGAGAGAGAGAGAGAGAGAGAGAGAGAGAACCACAACCACAACGCCTGCCGCTTCGTTCATTAGCTACCAAACACTTTCCCA